>NW_027477339.1:0-80672 GCF_051020955.1 Megalopta genalis | reverse complement strand
GAAGATAAATCGTGTGTTTCGCATGGATTTGAAGCTAACTCGTTCGTTTCGCATGCACTTGTAGCTAAATAATGTAAATCACAAGTATTTGTAGCTAAACCATTTGTTTCGCATGGATTTGAAGCAAAACTTTCTACATTCTATTGATTTGAAGCTAAACCTTCTACCTCTTATTGATTTGAAGGTAATCCTTCTACATCGCATTGATTTGAAGCTAAATCATGTGATTCGCTTGCATTTGAAGCTAAGCCATCTACATCGCATCGATTTTAAGCTAAATCATTTCTTTCGCTTAGATTTCAAGCTAACTCGTTTGTTTCGTCTGCATTTGAGGCTATATCACTTATATCGCAAGTATCTGAAGCTAAATCATTTGTTTAGCTTGGATTTGAAGCTAAAACTTCTACATAGCATTGATTTGAAGCTTAATTATGTGTTTTGCATGGATTTGAAGCTAACCCGTTTGTTTCGCATGCATTTGATGCTGTATCACTTTTATCGCCAGTATCTGAAGCTAAATCATTCGTTTCGCATGGATTTGAAGCTAACTCGTTCGTTTCGCATGCAGTTGTAGCTAAATAATGTATATCACAAGTATTTGTAGCTAAACGATTTGTTTTGCATGGAATTGAAGCTAAGCCTTCTACTTCGCATTCATTTGAAGCTAAATCATTTGTTTCGCATGGATTTGAATCTAAGCCTTGTCGTTCGAACTGGTTTGAAGCTAAATCATGTGTTTCGTATGGATTTGATGCTAAACCTTCTACATCGCATTGATTTGAAGCTAAATCATGTCTTTCGTATGGGTTTGAAGCTAAACCTTCTACATCGCATTGATTTGCAGCTAAATCATGTGTTTCCCATGGACTTGAAGCTAACTCGTTTGTTTTGCATGCAGTTGTAGCTAAATAACGAATATCACAAGTATTTGTAGCTAAACCATTTGTTTCGCATGGATTTGAAGCTACGCCTTCTACATCGCATTCATATGAAGATAAATCGTGTGTATCGCATGGATTTGAAGCTAACTTGTTAGTTTCGCATGCAGTTGTAGCTAAATAACGTATATCACAAGTATTTGTAGCTAAACCATTTGATTCGCATGGATTTGAAGCTAAGCCTTCTACTTCGCATTCATTTGAAGCTAAATCATTTGTTTCGCATGGATTTGAATCTAAGCCTTGTCCTTCGAATTGATTTGAAGCTAAATCATGTGTTTCGTATGGATTTGAAGCTAAACCTTCTACATCGCATTGAATTGAAGCTAAACCTTCTACATTCTATTGATTTGAAGCTAAACCTTCTACCTCTTATTGTTTTGAAGCTAAAACTACTACATCGCATTGATTTGCAGCTAAATCATGTGTTTCGCATGGATTTGAAGCTAACTCGTTCATTTCGCCTGCAGTTGAATCTACATCACTTATATCGCTAGTATTTGAAGCTAAATCATGTGTATCGCGTGGATTTTGAAGCTAACTCGTTTGATTAGTCTTCATTTGAAGCTATATCACTTACACCACAAGTGTTTGAACCTATATCATTTGTTTTGCATGAATTTGAACCTAAACCTTCTTCATCGCATTGATTTGCAGCTAAACCTTCTACATCGCATTGATTTGAAGTTAAATCATTTGTTTCGCATGGATTTGAATCTAAGCCTTGTCCTTCGAATTGATTTAAAGCTAAATCATGTGTTTCGTATGGATTTGAAGCTAAACCTTCTACATCGCATTGATTTGAAGCTAAACCTACTATATTCTATTGATTTGAAGCTAAACCTTCTACCTCTTATTGATTTGAAGCTAAACTTTCTACATCGCATTGATTTGTATATCAATCGCGTGTTTCGCATAGATTTGAAACTAACTCGTTAGTTTCGCATGCAGTTGTAGCTAAATAATGTATATCACAAGTATTTGTAGCTAAACCTTTTGTTTCGCATGGATTTGAAGCTACGCCTTCTACTTCGCATTGATATGAAGCTAAATCATTTGTTTCGCATGGAATTGAAACTACCTCATTTGTTCCTCCTGCTTTTGAAGCTATATCACTTATATCGCATGGATTTTAAGCTGAACATACTACATCGCATTGATTTGAAGCTAAACCTTGTGTATCGCATGGATTTTAAACAAACCATCTACATCGCATTGATTCGAAGCTTAATCATGTGTATCGCATGGATGTGAAGCTAAACCTTCTACATCGCATTGATTTGCAGCTAAATCATGTGTTTCCCATGGACTTGAAGCTAACTCGTTGGTTTTGCATGCAGTTGTAGCTAAATAATGAATATCACAAGTATTTGTAGCTAAACCATTTGTTTCGCATGGATTTGAAGCTACGCCTTCTACATCGCATTCATATGAAGATAAATCGTGTGTATCGCATGGATTTGAAGCTAACTTGTTAGTTTCGCATGCAGTTGTAGCTAAATAATGTATATCACAAGTATTTGTAGCTAAACTATTTGTTTCGCATGGATTTAAAGCTACGCCTTCTACTTCGCATTGATTTGAAGCTAAATCATTTGTTTCGCATGGAATTGAAGCTACCTCGTTTGTTCCTCCTGCTTTTGAAGCTATATCACTTATATCGCATGGATTTGAAGCTAAACCTTCTACATCACATTGATTTGCAGCTAAATCATCTGTTTCGCATGGATTTGAAGCTAACTCGTTCGTTTCGCCTGTATTCGAAGCTAGATCGCTTATATCGCAAGTATTTGAAGCTAAATCATTTGTTTCGCTTGCACTTGAAGCTAAACCTTCTACATCGCATTGATTTGAAGCTGAATCGTGTGTTTCGCATGCAGTTGTAGCTAAATAATGTATGTCACAAGTATTTCTAGCTAAACCATTTGTTTCGCATGGATTAGTAGCTAAACCTTCTACATCGCATAGATTTGAAGCTAACTCGTCAGTTTCGCATGCAGTTGTAGCTAAATAATGTATATCACAAGTATTTGTAGCTAAACCATTTGTTTCGCATGGATTTGAAGCTACGCCTTCTACTTCGCATTGATTTGAAGCTAAATCATTTGTTTCGCAAGGAATTGAAGCTACCTCGTTTTTTCCTCCTGCTTTTGAAGCTATATCACTTATAGCGCAAGTATTTGAAGCTAAATCATATGTGTCGTATGGATTTGAATCAGAACCTTCTACATCGCATTGATTTGAAGCTAAAGCTAGTGTATCGCATGGATTTGAAGCTAAACCTTCTACATCGCATTGATTTGAAGCTAAATCATTTCTTTCGCATGGATTTGAATCTAAGCCTTGTCCTTCGAATTGATTTGAAGCTAAATCATGTGTTTCGTATGGATTTGAAGCTAAACCTTCTATATTCTATTGATTTGAATCTGAACCTTCTACCTCTAATTGATTTGAAGCTAAACCTTCTACATCGCATTGATTTGAAGCTAAATCTTGTGTATCGCATGGATTTGAAGCTACACCTTCTTCATCGCATTGATTTGAAGCTAAATCATGTGAATCGCATGGATTTGAAGCTAACTCGTTCGTTTAGCATGCAGTTGTAGCTAAATGATGTATATCACAAGTATTTGTTGCTAAACCATTTGTTTCGCATGGAATTGAAGCTAACTCCTTTGATTCGCATGCAGCTAATCTATATCACCTTTATCCGTAGTGTTTGAAGTTCAATCGTTTGTTCCGCACGGATTTGAAGCTAATCCTTCTACTTCGCATTGATTTGAAGCTAAATCAAGTGTTTCGCTTGAATTGGAAGCTAAGCCTTCTGCTTCGCAATAATTTGAACATAAATCATGTGTTTCGCTTGGATTTGAAGCTACCTCGTTTGTTTCGCACGCAGTTGAAGCTAAATCATGTGTATCAGAAATATTTGAGGCTAAACCAATTCTTTCTCGTGGATACGAAGCTAGACTTCTACTTCGCATTGATTTGAAGCTAAATAATGTGTTTCGCTTGTATTTCAAGTTACCTTGTTTGTTTCGCATGCAGCTGAAGCTAGATAATATGTATCACAAGTATGTGTAACTAAACCATTTGTTTCTCATGGATTTGAAGCTATGCCTTCTACATCGCATTGGTATGAAGCTAAATCATGCGCTTCGTTTGGATTTGAAGCTAACTCGTTTGTATCGCATGCATTTGAAACTATATCTCTTATATCGCATGTATCTGATGCTAAATCATTTCTGTCGCATGGCTTTGAAGCTAAACCTTCTACATCGCATTGATATGAATCTAAACCTGCTACATCTTATTGATTTGAAGCTAAATCATGTGTTTCGCATTGAGTTGAAGCTAACCCGTTTGTTTCGTCAGCATTTGAACCTATATCACTTATATCGCAAGCATCTGAAGCTAAATCATTTGTTTCCCATTGATTTGCAGCTAAACCTTCTTCATCGCATTGATTTGCAGCTAAATCATGTGTTTCGCGTGGATTTGAAGCTAACCCGTTCGTTGCGCATGCAGTTAAATCTAAATAACGTATATCACAAGTATTTGTAGCTAAACCATTTGATTCGCATGGATTTGAAGCTAAGCCTTCTACTTCGCATTCATTTGAAGCTAAATCATTTGTTTCGCATCGATTTGAATCTAAGCCTTGTCCTTCGAATTGATTTGAAGCTAAATCATGTGTTTCGTATGGATTTGAAGCTAAACCTTCTACATCGCATTGATTTGAAGCTAAATCATGTGTCTCGCATGGAATTGAAGCTTCCTCGTTTGTTCCTACAGCTTTTGAAGCTATATCACTTATATCGCAAGTATCTGAAGCTAAATCATATGTGTCGCATGGATTTGAAGCTGAACCTACTACATCGCATTGATTTGAAGCTAAATCTTGTGTATCGCATGGATTTGAAGCTAAACCTTCCACATCGCATTGATATGAAGCTAAATCATGTGTATCGCATGGATTTGAAGCTAACTCGTTTGTTTCGCATGCAGTTGTAGCTAAATAATGTATATCACAAGTATTTGTAGCTAAACCATTTGTTTTGCATGGATTTGAAGCTATGCCTTCTACTTCGCATTCATTTGAAGCTAAATCATTTGCTTCGCATGGATTTGAATCTAAGCCTTGTCCTTCGAATTGATTTGAAGCTAAACCATCTTCATCGCATTGATTTGCAGCTAAATCATGTGTTCCGCATGGATTAGAAGCTACGCCTTCTACTTCGCATTGATTTGAAGCTAAATCATTTGTTTCGCATGGAATTGAAGCTACCTCGTTTGTTCCTCCTGCTTTTGAAGCTATATCACTTATATCGCATGGATTTGAAGCTGAACCTACTACATCGCATTAATTTGAAGCTCAATCTTGTGTATCGCATAGATTTGAAGCAAACCATCTACATCGCATTGATTTGAAGCTTAATCATGTGTTTCGCATGGATTTGATGCTAACTCGTTTGTTTCACATGCAGTTGTAGCTAAATAATGTATATCACAAGTATTTGTAGCTAAACCATTTGTTTCGCATGGATTTGAAGCTAAGCCTTCTACTTCGCATTGATTTGAAGCTAAATCATTTGTTTCGCATAGATTTGAAGCTAAACCTTCTACATCGCATTGATTTGAAGCTAAACCTTCTACATTCTATTGATTTGAATCTAAACCTTCTACCTCTTATTGTTTTGAAGCTAAACCTTCTATATCGCATTGATTTGCAGCTAAATCATGTGTTTCGCATGCATTTGAATCTAAGTCTTGTCCTTCGAATTGATTTGAAGCTAAATCATGTGTTTCGTATGGATTTGAAGCTAAACCTTCTACATCGCATTGATTTGAAGCTAAACCTTCTACATTCTATTGATTTGAAGCTAAACCTTCTACCTCTTATTGATTTGAAGCTAAACCTTCTACAACGCATTGATTTGAAGCTAAATCATGTGTTTCGCTTGCATTTGAAGCTAAGCCATCTACATCGCATCGATTTTACGCTAAATCATTTCTTTCGCTTAGATTTCAAGCTAACTCGTTTGTTTCGTCTGCATTTGAGGCTATATCACTTATATCTCAAGTATCTGAAGCTAAATCATTTGTTTAGCTTGTATTTGAAGCTAAACCTTCTACATCGCATTGATTTGAAGCTTAATCATGTGTTTTGCATGGATTTGAAGCTAACCCGTTTGCTTCGCATGCATTTGATGTTGTATCACTTTTATCGCCAGTATCTGAAGCTATATCATTCGTTTCGCATGGATTTGAAGCTAAGTCGTTCGTTTCGCATGCAGTTGTAGCTAAATAATGTATATCACAAGTATTTGTAGCTAAACGATTTGTTTTGCATGGAATTGAAGCTAAGCCTTCTACTTCGCATTCATTTGAAGCTAAATCATTTGTTTCGCATGGATTTGAATCTAAGCCTTGTCGTTCGAACTGGTTTGAAGCTAAATCATGTGTTTCGTATGGATTTGATGCTAAACCTTCTACATCGCATTGATTTGAAGCTAAATCATGTCTTTCGTATGGATTTGAAGCTAAACCTTCTACATCGCATTGATTTGAAGCTAAACCTTCTATATTCTGTTGATTTGAAGATAAACCTTATACTTCCTATTGATTTGAAGCTAAACCTTCTACATCGCATTGATTTGAAGATAAATCGTGTGTTTCGCATGGATTTGAAGTTAACTCGTTAGTTTCGAATGCAGTTGTAGCTAAATAATGTATATAACAAGTATTTGTAGCTAAACCATTTGTTTCGCATGGGTTTGATGCAACGCCTTCTACTTCGCATTGATTTGAAGCTAAATCATTTGTTTCGCATGGATTTGAAGCTAACTCGTTCGTTTCGCCTGTATTTGAAGCTAGATCACTTATATCGCAAGTATTTGAAGCTAAATCATGTGTTTCGCTTGGATTTGAAACTAAACCTTCTACATCGCATTGATTTGAAGATAAATCGTGTGTTTCGCATGGATTTGAAGCTAACTCGTTCGTTTCGCATGCACTTGTAGCTAAATAATGTATATCACAAGTATTTGTAGCTAAACCATTTGTTTCGCATGGATTTGAAGCAAAACTTTCTACATTCTATTGATTTGAAGCTAAACCTTCTACCTCTTATTGATTTGAAGGTAATCCTTCTACATCGCATTGATTTGAAGCTAAATCATGTGATTCGCTTGCATTTGAAGCTAAGCCATCTACATCGCATCGATTTTAAGCTAAATCATTTCTTTCGTTTAGATTTCAAGCTAACTCGTTTGTTTCGTCTGCATTTGAGGCTATATCACTTATATCGCAAGTATCTGAAGCTAAATCATTTGTTTAGCTTGGATTTGAAGCTAAAACTTCTACATAGCATTGATTTGAAGCTTAATTATGTGTTTTGCATGGATTTGATGCTAACCCGTTTGTTTCGCATGCATTTGATGCTGTATCACTTTTATCGCCAGTATCTGAAGCTAAATCATTCGTTTCGCATGGATTTGAAGCTATCTCGTTAGTTTCGCATGCAGTTGTAGCTAAATAATATATATCACAAGTATTTGTAGCTAAACCAATTGTTTCGCATAGATTTGAAGCTACGCCTTCTACTTCGCATTGATTTCAAGCTAAAGCATTTGTTTCGCATGGATTTGAATCTAAGCCTTGTCCTTCGAATCGATTTGAAGCTAAAACATGTTTTTCGTATGGATTTGAAGCTAAATATTCTACATCGCATTGATTTGAAGCTAAACCTACTATATTCTATTGATTCGAAGCTAAACCTTCTACCTCTTATTGATTTGAAGCTAAACCTTCTACATCTTGCTACACCTTGATTTGAAGATACATCGTGTGTTTCGCATGGATTTGAAGCTAACTCGTTAGTTTCGCATGCAGTTGTAACTAAATAATGTAAATCACAAGTATTTGTAGCTAAACCATTTGTTTCGCATGGATTTGAAGCTACGCCTTCTACTTCGCATTGATTTGAATCTAAATCATTTGTTTCGCATGGAATTGTAGCCACCTAGTTTGTTCCTCCAGCTTTTGAAGCTATATCACTTATATCGCAAGTATTTGCAGCTAAATCGTATGTCTCGCATGGATTTGAAGCAAACTCGTTTGTTCCGCATGCAGTTGTAGCTAAATAATGTATATCACAACTATTTGTAGCTAATCCATTTGTTTCGCATGGATCTGAAGCTAAGCCTTCAACTTCGCATTGATTTGAAGTTAAATCATTTGTTGCGCATGGAATTGAAGCATCCTCGTTTGTTCCTCCAGCTTTTGAAGCTATATCACTTATATCGCAAGTATTTGAAGCTAAATCATATGTGTCGCATGGATTTGAAGCTGAACCTTCCACATCGCATTGATTTGAAGCTAAATCATGTGTATCGCATGGATTTGAAGCTAACTCGTCAGTTTCGCATGCAGTTGTAGCTAAATAATGTATATCACAAGTATTTGTAGCTAAACCATTTGTTTCGCATGGATTTGAATCTACGCCTTCTACTTCGCATTGATTTGAAGCTAAAGCATTTGTTTCGTATGGATTTGAATCTAAGAATTGTACTTCGAATTGATTTGAAGCTAAATCGTGTGTTTCGTATGGATTTGAAGCTGAACCTTCTACATCGCATTGATTTGAAGCTAAATCATGTGTCTCGCATGGAATTGAAGCTACCTCGTTTGTTCCTACAGCTTTTGAAGCTATATCACTTATATCGCAAGTATTTGAAGCTAAATCATATGTGTCGCATGGATTTGAAGCTGAACCTACTACATCGCATTCATTTGAAGCTAAATCTTGTGTATCGCATGGATTTGAAGCTAAACCTTCTACATCGCATTGATTTGAACATAAATCGTGTGTTTCGCATAGATTTGAAGCTTACTCGTTAGTTTCGCATGCAGTTGTAGCTAAATAATGTATATCACAAGTATTTGTAGCTAAACCATTTGTTTCGGATGGATTTGAAGCTACGGCTTCTACTTCGCATTGATTTGAAGCTAAATCATTTGTTTCGCATAGAATTGAAGCTACCTCGTTTGTTCCTCCTGCTTTTGAAGCTATATCACTTATATCGCATGGATTTGAAGCTGAACCTACTACACCGCATTGATTTGAAGCTAAATCTTGTATATCGCATGGATTTGAAGCTAAACGTTCTACATCACATTGATCTGCAGCTAAATCATTTGTTTCGCATGGATTTGAAGCTAACTCGTTCGTTTTGCCTGCAGTTGAATCTACATCACTTATATCGCAAGTGTTTGAAGCTAAATCATGTGTATCGCGTGGATTTTGAAGCTAACTCGTTTGATTAGTCTGCATTTGAAGCTATATCACTTATACCTCAAGTGTTTGAAGCTAAATCATTTGTTTCGCGTGGATTTGAAGCTAAACCTTCTACATCGCATTGATTAGAAGCTAATTCATGTGTCTCGCATGGATTTGAAGCTAAACCTTCTACATCGCATTTATTTGAAGCTAAACCTTCTATATTCCATTGATTTGAATCTAAACCATCTACCTCTTATAGATTTGAAGCAAACCTTCTACATCGCATTGATTTGAAGATAAATCTTGTGTATCGCATGGATTTGAAGCTAAACCTTCCACATCGCATTGATTTGAAGCTAAATCATGTGTATCGCATGGATTTGAAGCTAACTCGTTAGTTTCGCACGCAGTTGTAGCTAAATAATGTATATCACAAGTATTTGTAGCTAAACCATTTGTTTCGCATAGATTTGAAGCTACGCCTTCTACTTCGCATTGATTTGAAGCTAAAGCATTTGTTTCGCTTGGATTTGAATCTAAGCATTGTACTTCGATTTGATTTGAAGCTAAATCTTGTGTATGGCATGGATTTGAAGCTAACTCGTTCGTTTCGCATGCAGTTGTAGCTAAATAATGTATATCACAAGTATTTGTAGCTAAACCATTTGTTTCGCATGGATTTGAAGCTAAGCCTTCTACTTCGCATTGATTTGAAGCTAAATCATTTCTTTCGCATGGATTTGAAGCTAAACCTTCTACATCGCATTGATTTGAAGCTAAACCTTCTACATTCTATTGATTTGAATCTAAACCTTCTACCTCTTATTGTTTTGAAGCTAAACCTTCTATATCGCATTGATTTGCAGCTAAATCATGTGTTTCGCATGCATTTGAATCTAAGCCTTGTCCTTCGAATTGATTTGAAGCTAAATCATGTGTTTCGTATGGATTTGAAGCTAAACCTTCTACATCGCATTGATTTGAAGCTAAACCTTCTACATTCTATTGATTTGAAGCTAAACCTTCTACCTCTTATTGATTTGAAGCTAAACCTTCTACAACGCATTGATTTGAAGCTAAATCATGTGTTTCGCTTGCATTTGAAGCTAAGCCATCTTCATCGCATCGATTTTAAGCTAAATCATTTCTTTCGTTTAGATTTCAAGCTAACTCGTTTGTTTCGTCTGCATTTGAGGCTATATCACTTATATCTCAAGTATTAGAAGCTAAATCATTTCTTTAGCTTGGATTTGAAGCTAAACCTTCTACATAGCATTGATTTGAAGCTAAAACTTCTACATAGCATTGATTTGAAGCTTAATCATGTGTTTTGCATAGATTTGAAGCTAACTCGTTTGTTTCCCCTACATTTGAAGCTATATCACTTATATCGCAAGCATCTGATGCTAAATTATTTGTTTCGCAGGTATTTGAAGCTAAATCATATGTGTCGCATGGATTGAAGCTGAACCAACTTCATCGCATTGATTTGGAGATAAACTTGTGCATCGCATGGATTTGAAGCTAAACCTTCTATATCGCATTGATTTGCAGGCTCAATTATGTGTTTCGCATGGATTTGAAGCTAACTCGTTTGTTTCGCATACAGTTGTAGGTACATAATGTATATCACAAGTATTTGTTGCTAAACCATTTGTTTCGCATGGATTTGAAGCTACGCCTTCTACTTCGCATTGATTTGAAGCTAAATCATTTGTTTCGCAAGGAATTGAAGCTACCTCGTTCGTTTCGCCTGTATTTGAAGCTAGATCACTTATATCGCAAGTATTTGAAGCTAAATCATGTGTTTCACTTGGATTTGAAGCTAAACCTTCTACATCGTATTGATTTGCATCTAAATCATGTGTTTCGCATGGATTTGAATCTAAGCCTTGTCCTTCGAATTGATTTGAAGGTAAATCATGTGTTTCGCATGGATTTGAAGCTAACTCGTTTGTTTCGCATGCAGTTGTAGCTAAATAATGTATATCACAAATATTTGTAGCTAAACCATTTGTTTCGTATGGATTTGAAGCTAAGCCTTCTACATCGAATTGATTTGAAGCTAAATCAAGTGTTTCGCATGCAGTAGAATCTAAATCATGTCTTTCACAAGTATTTGAAGATGAACCATTTGAATCGCATTGATATGAACCCGAGCCTTCTACTTCGCACTGATTTGAATCTAAATCATGTGTCTCGCTTGGATTTGAAGCTAAGCCTTCTACTTTCAATTGATTTGAAGCTAAATCATGTGCTTCGCATGGATCTGAAGTTAACTCGTTTTTTTCGCCTGCATTTGAAGCTATATCACATATTCGCAAGTATTTGAAGCTAAATCATTCGTTTCGCATGGATTTGAAGCTAACTCGTTTGTTTCGCATGCAGTTGAAGCTAAATCATGTATATCACAAGTATTTGAAGCTAAACCGTTTGTTTCACATGGATTTATAGGTAAATCTTCTACTTCCCATTGATTTGAAGTTAAATCATGTGTTACGCTTGGATTTAAAGCTCACTCGTGTGATTCGCCTGCATTTGAAGCAATATCACTTGTATCACATGTATATGAAGCTAAATAATTTGTGTCGCATGGATTTGATGCTAAGGCTTCTATTTCGCATTGATTTGAAGCTAAATCATGTGTTTCGCTTGGATTTGAAGCTAACTCGTTTGTTTCGCATGCAGTTGAAGGTAAATCATGTATATCACAAGTATTTGAAGCTGAACTATTCGTTTTGCATGTATTTGGATGTACATCTTCTACTTCCCATTGATTTGAAGTTAAATCATGTGTTACGCTAGGATTTGAAGATCACTCGTTTGTTTCGCCTGCATTTGAAGCTGAATCACTTATATCGCGAGTATAAGAAGCTAAATAATTTGTGTCGCATGGATTTGTTGCTAAGCCTTCTACTTCGCATTGATTTGAAGTTAAATCATGTGTTACGCTTGGATTTAAAGCTAACTCGTTTGTTTCGCATGCAGTTGAATCTACATCGTGTATATCACAAGTATTTGAAGCTAAACCATTTGTTTCGCATGGTTTTGAAGGTAAATCTTCTACTTCCCATTGATTTGAAGTTAAATCATGTGTTACCCTAGGATTTAAAGCTCTCTCGTTTGTTTCGCCTGCATTTGAAGCTATATCACTTACATCGCAAGTATAAGAAACTAAATAATTTGTGTTGCATGGATTTGATGCTAAGACTTCTACTTCACATTGATTTGAAGTTAAATCATGTGTTTCCCATGGGTGTGAAGCTAAATCGTTTGTTTCGCATGCAGCTGAAGCAAAATCATGTATATCAAAAGTATTTGAAGCTGAACCATTAAATTCGCATGGATTTGGAGCTAAGCCTTCTACTTCGAATTGATTTGGAGCTGAATCATGTGTTTCACTTGGATATGAAGCTAACTCGTTTGTTTCGCATGCAGGTGAAGATAAATCATGTATATCACAAGTATTTGATGCTGAATCATTTGTTTCGCATTGATTTGGAGGTAAGCACTCTAGTTCGCATTCATTTGAAATTAAATGATGTGATTCCTTTGAATTTGTAGCTAACTCGTTTGATTCACTTGCACTTGAAGCTAAATGATGTATATCACAAGTATTTCAAGCTGAACCATTTGTTTCGCATGTATTTGAAACTAAATCTTCTACTTCGCATTGATTTGAAGTTAAATCATGTGTTACGCTTGGATTTGAAGATCACTCGTTTGTTTCGCCCGTATTTGAAGCTATATCACTTATATCGCAAGTATATGAAGCTAAATAATTTGTGCCGCACGGGTTTTATGCTAAGCCTTCTATTTCGCATTGATTTGAAGCTAAATCATGTGTTTCGCTTGGATTTGAAGCTAACTCGTTTGTTTCGCATGCAGTTGATGGTAAATCATGTATATCACAAGTATTTGAAGCTGAACCATTTGTTTCGCATGGATTTGGAGGTAAGCACTCTAGTTCGCATTCATTTGAAATTAAATGTTGTGATTCCTTTGAATTTGTAGCTAACTCGTTTGTTTCACTTGCAGTTGAAGCTAAATGATGTATATCACAAGTATTTCAAGCTGAACCATTTGTTTCGCATGTATTTGAACCTAAATCTTCTACTTCGCATTGATTCGAAGTTAAATCATGTGTTACGCTTGGATTTGAAGATCACTCGTTTGTTTCGCCTGTATTTGAAGCTATATCACTTATATCGCAAGTATTTGCAGCTAAATCGTATGTCTCGCATGGATTTGAAGCAAACTCGTTTGTTCCGCATGCAGTTGTAGCTAAATAATGTATATCACAAGTATTTGTAGCTAATCCATTTGTTTCGCATGGATCTGAAGCTAAGCCTTCTACTTCGCATTCATTTGAAGCTAAATCGTTTGTTTCGCATGGATTTGAATCTATGCCTTGTCCTTCGAATTGATTTGAATCTAAATCATGTGTGTCATATGGATTTGAAGCTAAACCTTCTACATCGCATGGATTTGAAGCTAAACCTTCTACATCGCATTGATTTGAAGCTAAACCATCTACCTATTATAGATTTGAAGCAAACCTTCTACATCGCATTGATTTGAAGATAAATCGTGTGTTTCGCATGGATTTGAAGCTAACTCGTTAGTTTCGCATGCAGTTGTAGCTAAATAATCTATA
The DNA here is from genome assembly GCF_051020955.1 of Megalopta genalis. Taxonomy (NCBI): domain Eukaryota; kingdom Metazoa; phylum Arthropoda; class Insecta; order Hymenoptera; family Halictidae; genus Megalopta; species Megalopta genalis. The sequence continues at coordinate 66,793 of NW_027477339.1, read as the reverse complement.
TCACAAGTATTTGTAGCTAAACCATTTGTTTCGCATGGATTTGAAGCTACGCCTTCTACTTCGCATTGATTTGAAGCTGAAGCATTTGTCTTGCATGGAATTGAAGCTACCTCGTTTGTTCCTCCTGCTTTTGAAGCTATATCACTTATATCGCATGGATTGGAAGCTGAACCTACTACATCGCATTGATTTGAAGCTAAATCTTGTGTATCGCATGGATTTGAAGCAAACTATCAACATCGCATTGATTTGAAGCTTAATCATGTGTATCGCATGGATTTGAAGCTAAACATTCTACATCGCAATGATTTGCAGCTAAATCATGTGTTTCGCATGGATTTGAAACTAACCCGTTCGTTGCGCATGCAGTTAAATCTAAATAACGTATATCACAAGTATGTGAAGCTAAACCATTTGATTCGCATGGCTTTGAAGCTAAGCCTTCTACTTCGCATTAATTGGAAGATAAATCATTTGTTTCGCATGGATTTGAAGCTACGCCTTCTACTTCGCATTGATTTGAAGCTAAATCATTTGTTTCGCATGGAATTGAAGCTACCTCGTTTGTTCCTCCTGCTTTTGAAGCTATATCACTTATATCGCATGGATTTGAAGCTGAACCTACTACATCGCATTGATTTGAAGCTAAATCTTGTGTATCGCATGGACCTGAAGCTAAGCCTTCTACTTCGCATTGATTTGAAGTTAAATCATTTGTTTCGCATGGAATTGAAGCTTCCTCGTTTGTTCCTCCAGCTTTTGAAGCTATATCACTTATATCGCAAGTATTTGAAGCTAAATCATATGTGTCGCATGGAATTGAAGCTGAACTTACTACATCGCATTGATTTGAAGCTAAATCTTGTGTATCGCATTGATTTGAAGCTAAATCATGTGTATCGCATGGATTTGAAGCTAACTCGTTCGTTTCGCACGCAGTTGTAGCTAAATAATATATATCACAAGTATTTGTAGCTAAACCATTTGTTTCGCATAGATTTGAAGCTACGCCTACTACTTCGCATTGATTTCAAGCTAAAGCATTTGTTTCGCATGGATTTGAATCTAAGCCTTGTCCTTCGAATCGATTTGAAGCTAAATCATGTGTTTCGTATGGATTTGAAGCTAAACATTCTACATCGCATTGATTTGAAGCTAAACCTACTATATTCTATTGATTCGAAGCTAAACCTTCTACCTCTTATTGATTTGAAGCTAAACCTTCTACATCTTGCTACACCTTGATTTGAAGATACATCGTGTGTTTCGCATGGATTTGAAGTTAACTCGTTAGTTTCGCATGCAGTTGTAGCTAAATAATGTATATCACAAGTATTTGTAGCTAAATCATTTGTTTCGCATGGATTTGAAGCTACGCCTTCTACTTCGCATTGATTTGAAGCTAAATCATTTGTTTCGCATGGAATTGAAGCTACCTCGTTTGTTCCTCCTGCTTTTGAAGCTATATCACTTATATCGCATGGATTTGAAGCTGAACCTACTACATCGCATTGATTTGAAGCTAAATCTTGTGTATCGCATGGGCCTGAAGCTAAGCCTTCTACTTCGCATTGATTGGAAGTTAAATCATTTGTTTCGCATGGAATTGAAGCTTCCCCGTTTGTTCCTCCAGCTTTTGAAGCTATATCACTTATATCGCAAGTATTTGAAGCTAAATCATATGTGTCGCATGGAATTGAAGCTGAACCTACTACATCGCCTTGATTTGAAGCTAAATCTTGTGTATCGCATGGATTTGAAGCTAAACCTTCCACATCGCATTGATTTGAAGCTAAATCATGTGTATCGCATGGATTTGAAGCTAACTCGTTAGTTTCGCACGCAGTTGTAGCTAATTAATGTATATCACAAGTATTTGTAGCTAAACCATTTGTTTCGCATAGATTTGAAGCTACGCCTTCTACTTCGCATTGATTTGAAGCTAATGCATTTGTTTCGCATGGATTTGAATCTAAGCATTGTACTTCGATTTGATTTGTCGCTAAATCATGTGTTTCGTATGGATTTGAAGCTGAACCTTCTACATCGCATTGATTTGAAGCTAAACCATGTGTCTCGCATGGAATAGAAGCTACCTCGTTTGTTCCTACAGCTTTTGAAGCTATATCACTTATATCGCACGTATTTGAAGCTAAATCATATGTGTCGCATGGATTTGAAGCTGAACCTACTACATCGCATTGATTTGAAGCTAACTCGTTAGTTTCGCATGCAGTTGTAGCTAAATAATGTATATCACAAGTATTTGTAGCTAAATCATTTGTTTCGCATGGATTTGAAGCTACGCCTTCTACTTCGCATTGATTTGAAGCTAAAGCATTTGTCTTGCATGGAATTGAAGCTACCTCGTTTGTTCCTCCTGCTTTTGAAGCTATATCACTTATATCGCATGGATTTGAAGCTGAACCTACTACATCGCATTGATTTGAAGCTAAATCTTGTGTATCGCATGGTTCTGAATCTAAGCCTCCTACTTCGCATTGATTTGAAGTTAAATCATTTGTTTCGCATGGAATTGAAGCTTCCTCGTTTGTTCCTCCAGCTTTTGAAGCTATATCACTTATATCGCAAGTATTTGAAGCTAAATCATATGTGTCGCATGGAATTGAAGCTGAACCTACTACATCGCATTGATTTGAAGCTAAATCTTGTGTATCGCATGGATTTGAAGCTAAACCTTCCACATCGCATTGATTTGAAGCTAAATCATGTGTATCGCATGGATTTGAAGCTAACTCGTTAGTTTCGAACGCAGTTGTAGCTAATTAATGTATATCACAAGTATTTGTAGCTAAACCATTTGTTTCGCATAGATTTGAAGCTACGCCTTCTACTTCGCATTGATTTGAAGCTAAAGCATTTGTTTCGCATGGATTTGAATCTAAGCATTGTACTTCGATTTGATTTGTCGCTAAATCATGTGTTTCGTATGGATTTGAAGCTGAACCTTCTACATCGCATTGATTTGAAGCTAAACCATGTGTCTCGCATGGAATAGAAGCTACCTCGTTTGTTCCTACAGCTTTTGAAGCTATATCACTTATATCGCACGTATTTGAAGCTAAATCATATGTGTCGCATGGATTTGAAGCTGAACCTACTACATCGCATTGATTTGAAGCTAACTCGTTAGTTTCGCATGCAGTTGTAGCTAAATAATGTATATCACAAGTATTTGTAGCTAAATCATTTGTTTCGCATGGATTTGAAGCTACGCCTTCTACTTCGCATTGATTTGAAGCTAAAGCATTTGTCTTGCATGGAATTGAAGCTACCTCGTTTGTTCCTCCTGCTTTTGAAGCTATATCACTTATATCGCATGGATTTGAAGCTGAACCTACTACATCGCATTGATTTGAAGCTAAATCTTGTGTATCGCATGGTTCTGAATCTAAGCCTCCTACTTCGCATTGATTTGAAGTTAAATCATTTGTTTCGCATGGAATTGAAGCTTCCTCGTTTGTTCCTCCAGCTTTTGAAGCTATATCACTTATATCGCAAGTATTTGAAGCTAAATCATATGTGTCGCATGGAATTGAAGCTAACTCGTTAGTTTCGCATGCAGTTGTAGCTAAATAATCTATATCACAAGTATTTGTAGCTAAACCATTTGTTTCGCATGGATTTGAAGCTACGCCTTCTACTTCGCATTGATTTGAAGCTGAAGCATTTGTCTTGCATGGAATTGAAGCTACCTCGTTTGTTCCTCCTGCTTTTGAAGCTATATCACTTATATCGCATGGATTGGAAGCTGAACCTACTACATCGCATTGATTTGAAGCTAAATCTTGTGTATCGCATGGATTTGAAGCAAACTATCAACATCGCATTGATTTGAAGCTTAATCATGTTTATCGCATGGATTTGAAGCTAAACATTCTACATCGCATTGATTTGCAGCTAAATCATGTGTTTCGCATGGATTTGAAACTAACTCGTTCGTTGCGCATGCAGTTAAATCTAAATAACGTATATCACAAGTATGTGAAGCTAAACCATTTGATTCGCATGGCTTTGAAGCTAAGCCTTCTACTTCGCATTAATTGGAAGATAAATCATTTGTTTCGCATGGATTTGAAGCTACGCCTTCTACTTCGCATTGATTTGAAGCTAAATCATTTGTTTCGCATGGAATTGAAGCTACCTCGTTTGTTCCTCCTGCTTTTGAAGCTATATCACTTATATCGCATGGATTTGAAGCTGAACCTACTACATCGCATTGATTTGAAGCTAAATCTTGTGTATCGCATGGACCTGAAGCTAAGCCTTCTACTTCGCATTGATTTGAAGTTAAATCATTTGTTTCGCATGGAATTGAAGCTTCCTCGTTTGTTCCTCCAGCTTTTGAAGCTATATCACTTATATCGCAAGTATTTGAAGCTAAATCATATGTGTCGCATGGAATTGAAGCTGAACCTACTACATCGCATTGATTTGAAGCTAAATCTTGTGTATAGCATGGATTTGAAGCAAACTATCAACATCGCATTGATTTGAAGCTTAATCATGTTTATCGCATGGATTTGAAGCTAAACATTCTACATCGCATTGATTTGCAGCTAAATCATGTGTTTCGCATGGATTTGAAACTAACTCGTTCGTTGCGCATGCAGTTAAATCTAAATAACGTATATCACAAGTATGTGAAGCTAAACCATTTGATTCGCATGGCTTTGAAGCTAAGCCTTCTACTTCGCATTAATTGGAAGATAAATCATTTGTTTCGCATGGATTTGAAGCTACGCCTTCTACTTCGCATTGATTTGAAGCTAAATCATTTGTTTCGCATGGAATTGAAGCTACCTCGTTTGTTCCTCCTGCTTTTGAAGCTATATCACTTATATCGCATGGATTTGAAGCTGAACCTACTACATCGCATTGATTTGAAGCTAAATCTTGTGTATCGCATGGACCTGAAGCTAAGCCTTCTACTTCGCATTGATTTGAAGTTAAATCATTTGTTTCGCATGGAATTGAAGCTTCCTCGTTTGTTCCTCCAGCTTTTGAAGCTATATCACTTATATCGCAAGTATTTGAAGCTAAATCATATGTGTCGCATGGAATTGAAGCTGAACCTACTACATCGCATTGATTTGAAGCTAAATCTTGTGTATCGCATGGATTTGAAGCTAAACCTTCCACATCGCATTGATTTGAAGCTAAATCATGTGTATCGCATGGATTTGAAGCTAACTCGTTAGTTTCGCACGCAGTTGTAGCTAAATAATGTATATCACAAGTATTTGTAGCTAAACCATTTGTTTCGCATGGATTTGAAGCCAAGCCTTCTACTTCGCATTCATTTGAAGCTAAATCGTTTGTTTCGCATGGATTTGAATCTATGCCTTGTCCTTCGAATTGATTTGAATCTAAATCATGTGTGTCGTATGGATTTGAAGCTAAACCTTCTACATCGCATTTATTTGAAGCTAAACCTTCTATATTCTATTGATTTGAAGCTAAACCATCTACCTATTATTGATTTGAAGCTGAACCTACTACATCGCATTGATTTGAAGATAAATCGTGTGTATGGCATGGATTTGAAGCTAAACCTTCTACATCGCATTGATTTGAAGCTAAATCATGTGTATCGCATGGATATGAAATTAACTCGTTTGTTTCGCATGCAGTTGTAGCTAAATAATGTATATCACAAGTATTTGTAGTTAAACCATTTGTTTTGCATGGATTTGAAGCCAAGCCTTCTACTTCGCATTCATTTGAAGCTAAATCGTTTGTTTCGCATGGATTTGAATCTATGCCTTGTCCTTCGAATTGATTTGAATCTAAATCATGTGTGTCATATGGATTTGAAGCTAAACCTTCTACATCGCATGGATTTGAAGCTAAACCTTCTACATCGCATTGATTTGAAGCTAAACCATCTACCTATTATAGATTTGAAGCAAACCTTCTACATCGCATTGATTTGAAGATAAATCGTGTGTTTCGCATGGATTTGAAGCTAACTCGTTAGTTTCGCATGCAGTTGTAGCTAAATAATCTATATCACAAGTATTTGTAGCTAAACCATTTGTTTCGCATGGATTTGAAGCTACGCCTTCTACTTCGCATTGATTTGAAGCTGAAGCATTTGTCTTGCATGGAATTGAAGCTACCTCGTTTGTTCCTCCTGCTTTTGAAGCTATATCACTTATATCGCATGGATTGGAAGCTGAACCTACTACATCGCATTGATTTGAAGCTAAATCTTGTGTATCGCATGGATTTGAAGCAAACTATCAACATCGCATTGATTTGAAGCTTAATCATGTGTATCGCATGGATTTGAAGCTAAACATTCTACATCGCAATGATTTGCAGCTAAATCATGTGTTTCGCATGGATTTGAAACTAACTCGTTCGTTGCGCATGCAGTTAAATCTAAATAACGTATATCACAAGTATGTGAAGCTAAACCATTTGATTCGCATGGCTTTGAAGCTAAGCCTTCTACTTCGCATTAATTGGAAGATAAATCATTTGTTTCGCACGGATTTGAAGCTACGCCTTCTACTTCGCATTGATTTGAAGCTAAATCATTTGTTTCGCATGGAATTGAAGCTACCTCGTTTGTTCCTCCTGCTTTTGAAGCTATATCACTTATATCGCATGGATTTGAAGCTGAACCTACTACATCGCATTGATTTGAAGCTAAATCTTGTGTATCGCATGGACCTGAAGCTAAGCCTTCTACTTCGCATTGATTTGAAGTTAAATCATTTGTTTCGCATGGAATTGAAGCTTCCTCGTTTGTTCCTCCAGCTTTTGAAGCTATAGCACTTATATCGCAAGTATTTGAAGCTAAATCATATGTGTCGCATGGAATTGAAGCTGAACCTACTACATCGCATTGATTTGAAGCTAAATCTTGTGTATCGCATGGATTTGAAGCTAAACCTTCCACATCGCATTGATTTGAAGCTAAATCATGTGTATCGCATGGATTTGAAGCTAACTCGTTAGTTTCGCACGCAGTTGTAGCTAAATAATGTATATCACAAGTATTTGTAGCTAAACCATTTGTTTCGCATAGATTTGAAGCTACGCCTTCTACTTCGCATTGATTTGAAGCTAAAGCATTTGTTTCGCTTGGATTTGAATCTAAGCATTGTACTTCGATTTGATTTGTAGCTAAATCATGTGTTTCGTATGGATTTGAAGCTGAACCTTCTACATGTCATTGATTTGAAGCTAAATCATGTGTCTCGCATGGAATTGAAGCTACCTCGTTTGTTCCTACAGCTTTTGAAGCTATATCACTTATATCGCATGGATTTGAAGCTGAACCTACTACATCGCATTGATTTGAAGCTAAATCTTGTGTATCGCATGGTTCTGAATCTAAGCCTTCTACTTCGCATTGATTTGAAGTTGAATCATTTGTTTCGCATGGAATTGAAGCTTCCTCGTTTGTTCCTCCAGCTTTTGAAGCTATATCACTTATATCGCAAGTATTTGAAGCTAAATCATATGTGTCGCATGGAATTGAAGCTGAACCTACTACATCGCATTGATTTGAAGCTAAATCTTGTGTATCGCATGGATTTGAAGCTAAACCTTCCACATCGCATTGATTTGAAGCTAAATCATGTGTATCGCATGGATTTGAAGCTAACTCGTTAGTTTCGCACGCAGTTGTAGCTAAATAATGTATATCACAAGTATTTGTAGCTAAACCATTTGTTTCGCATAGATTTGAAGCTACGCCTTCTACTTCGCATTGATTTGAAGCTAAAGCATTTGTTTCGCTTGGATTTGAATCTAAGCATTGTACTTCGATTTGATTTGTAGCTAAATCATGTGTTTCGTATGGATTTGAAGCTGAACCTTCTACATCGCATTGATTTGAAGCTAAATCATGTGTCTCGCATGGAATTGAAGCTACCTCGTTTGTTCCTACAGCTTTTGAAGCTATATCACTTATATCGCACGTATTTGAAGCTAAATCATATGTGTCGCATGGATTTGAAGCTGAACCTACTACATCGCATTGATTTGAAGCTAAATCTTGTGTATGGCATGGATTTGAAGCTAAACCTTCTACATCGCATTGATTTGAAGCTAAATCATGTGTATCGCATGGATATGAAGTTAACTATCAACATCGCATTGATTTGAAGCTTAATCATGTTTATCGCATGGATTTGAAGCTAAACATTCTACATCGCATTGATTTGCAGCTAAATCATGTGTTTCGCATGGATTTGAAACTAACTCGTTCGTTGCGCATGCAGTTAAATCTAAATAACGTATATCACAAGTATGTGAAGCTAAACCATTTGATTCGCATGGCTTTGAAGCTAAGCCTTCTACTTCGCATTAATTGGAAGATAAATCATTTGTTTCGCATGGATTTGAAGCTAAGCCTTCTACTTCGCATTGATTTGAAGTTAAATCATTTGTTTCGCATGGAATTGAAGCTTCCTCGTTTGTTCCTCCAGCTTTTGAAGCTATATCACTTATATCGCAAGTATTTGAAGCTAAATCATATGTGTCGCATGGAATTGAAGCTGAACCTACTACATCGCATTGATTTGAAGCTAAATCTTGTGTATCGCATGGATTTGAAGCTAAACCTTCCACATCGCATTGATTTGAAGCTAAATCATGTGTATCGCATGGATTTGAAGCTAACTCGTTAGTTTCGCACGCAGTTGTAGCTAAATAATGTATATCACAAGTATTTGTAGCTAAACCATTTGTTTCGCATAGATTTGAAGCTACGCCTTCTACTTCGCATTGATTTGAAGCTAAAGCATTTGTTTCGCTTGGATTTGAATCTAAGCATTGTACCTCGATTTGATTTGAAGCTAAATCTTGTGTATGGCATGGATTTGAAGCTAAACCTTCTACATCGCATTGATTTGAAGCTAAATCATGTGTATCGCATGGATATGAAGTTAACTCGTTTGTTTCGCATGCAGTTGTAGCTAAATAATGTATATCACAAGTATTTGTAGTTAAACCATTTGTTTTGCATGGATTTGAAGCCAAGCCTTCTACTTCGCATTCATTTGAAGCTAAATCGTTTGTTTCGCATGGATTTGAATCTATGCCTTGTCCTTCGAATTGATTTGAATCTAAATCATGTGTGTCGTATGGATTTGAAGCTAAACCTTCTACATCGCATTTATTTGAAGCTAAACCTTCTATATTCTATTGATTTGAAGCTAAACCATCTACCTATTATTGATTTGAAGCTGAACCTACTACATCGCATTGATTTGAAGATAAATCGTGTGTATGGCATGGATTTGAAGCTAAACCTTCTACATCGCATTGATTTGAATCTAAATCATGTGTATCGCATGGATATGAAATTAACTCGTTTGTTTCGCATGCAGTTGTAGCTAAATAATGTATATCACAAGTATTTGTAGTTAAACCATTTGTTTTGCATGGATTTGAAGCCAAGCCTTCTACTTCGCATTCATTTGAAGCTAAATCGTTTGTTTCGCATGGATTTGAATCTATGCCTTGTCCTTCGAATTGATTTGAATCTAAATCATGTGTGTCATATGGATTTGAAGCTAAACCTTCCACATCGCATTTATTTGAAGCTAAACCTTTTATATTCTATTGATTTGAAGCTAAACCGTCTACCTATTATTGATTTGAAGCAAACCTTCTACATCGCATTGATTTGAAGATAAATCGTGTGTTTCGCATGGATTTGAAGCTGACTCGTTAGTTTCGCACGCAGTTGTAGCTAAATAATGTATATCACAAGTATTTGTAGCTAAACCATTTGTTTCGCATAGATTTGAAGCTACGCCTTCTACTTCGCATTGATTTGAAGCTAAAGCATTTGTCTTGCATGGAATTGAAGCTACCTCGTTTGTTCCTCCTGCTTTTGAAGCTATATCAGTTATATCGCATGGATTTGAAGCTGAACCTACTACGTCGCATTGATTTGAAGCTAAATCTTGTGTATCGCATGGATTTGAAGCAAACTATCAACATCGCATTGATTTGAAGCTTAATCATGTGTATCGCATGGATTTGAAGCTAAACATTCTACATCGCATTGATTTGCAGCTAAATCATGTGTTTCGCATGGATTTGAAACTATCTCGTTCGTTGCGCATGCAGTTAAATCTAAATAACGTATATCACAAGTATGTGAAGCTAAACCATTTGATTCGCATGGATTTGAAGCTAAGCCTTCTACTTCGCATTAATTGGAATATAAATCATTTGTTTCGCATGGATTTGAAGCTACGCCTTCTACTTCGCATTGATTTGAAGCTAAATCATTTGTTTCGCATGGAATTGATGCTACCTCGTTTGTTCCTCCTGCTTTTGAAGCTATATCACATATATCGCATGGATTTGAATCTGAACCTACTACATCGCATTGATTTGAAGCTAAATCTTGTGTATCGCATGGATCTGAAGCTAAGCCTTCTACTTCGCATTGATTTGAAGTTAAACCATTTGTTTCGCATGGAATTGAAGCTTCCTCGTTTGTTCCTCCAGCTTTTGAAGCTATATCACTTATATCGCAAGTATTTGAAGCTAAATCATATGTGTCGCATGGAATTGAAGCTGAACCTACTACATCGCATTGATTTGAAGCTAAATCTTGTGTATCGCATGGATTTGAAGCTAAACCTTCCACATCGCATTGATTTGAAGCTAAATCATGTGTATCGCATGGATTTGAAGCTAACTCGTTAGTTTCGCACGCAGTTGTAGCTAAATAATGTATATCACAAGTATTTGTAGCTAAACCATTTGTTTCGCATAGATTTGAAGCTACGCCTTCTACTTCGCATTGATTTGAAGCTAAAGCATTTGTTTCGCTTGGATTTGAATCTAAGCATTGTACTTCGATTTGATTTGAAGCTAAATCTTGTGTATGGCATGGATTTGAAGCTAAACCTTCTACATCGCATTGATTTGAAGCTAAATCATGTGTATCGCATGGATATGAAGTTAACTCGTTCGTTTCGCATGCAGTTGTAGCTAAATAATGTATATCACAAGTATTTGTAGTTAAACCATTTGTTTTGCATGGATTTGAAGCCAAGCCTTCTACTTCGCATTCATTTGAAGCTAAATCGTTAGTTTCGCATGGATTTGAATCTATGCCTTGTCCTTCGAATTGATTTGAATCTAAATCATGTGTGTCGTATGGATTTGAAGCTAAACCTTCTACATCGCATTTATTTGAAGCTAAACCTTCTATATTCTATTGATTTGAAGCTAAACCATCTACCTATTATTGATTTGAAGCTGAACCTACTACATCGCATTGATTTGAAGATAAATCGTGTGTATGGCATGGATTTGAAGCTAAACCTTCTACATCGCATTGATTTGAATCTAAATCATGTGTATCGCATGGATATGAAATTAACTCGTTTGTTTCGCATGCAGTTGTAGCTAAATAATGTATATCACAAGTATTTGTAGTTAAACCATTTGTTTTGCATGGATTTGAAGCCAAGCCTTCTACTTCGCATTCATTTGAAGCTAAATCGTTTGTTTCGCATGGATTTGAATCTATGCCTTGTCCTTCGAATTGATTTGAATCTAAATCATGTGTGTCATATGGATTTGAAGCTAAACCTTCTACATCGCATTTATTTGAAGCTAAACCTTTTATATTCTATTGATTTGAAGCTAAACCGTCTACCTATTATTGATTTGAAGCAAACCTTCTACATCGCATTGATTTGAAGATAAATCGTGTGTTTCGCATGGATTTGAAGCTGACTCGTTAGTTTCGCACGCAGTTGTAGCTAAATAATGTATATCACAAGTATTTGTAGCTAAACCATTTGTTTCGCATAGATTTGAAGCTACGCCTTCTACTTCGCATTGATTTGAAGCTAAAGCATTTGTCTTGCATGGAATTGAAGCTACCTCGTTTGTTCCTCCTGCTTTTGAAGCTATATCAGTTATATCGCATGGATTTGAAGCTGAACCTACTACGTCGCATTGATTTGAAGCTAAATCTTGTGTATCGCATGGATTTGAAGCAAACTATCAACATCGCATTGATTTGAAGCTTAATCATGTGTATCGCATGGATTTGAAGCTAAACATTCTACATCGCATTGATTTGCAGCTAAATCATGTGTTTCGCATGGATTTGAAACTATCTCGTTCGTTGCGCATGCAGTTAAATCTAAATAACGTATATCACAAGTATGTGAAGCTAAACCATTTGATTCGCATGGATTTGAAGCTAAGCCTTCTACTTCGCATTAATTGGAATATAAATCATTTGTTTCGCATGGATTTGAAGCTACGCCTTCTACTTCGCATTGATTTGAAGCTAAATCATTTGTTTCGCATGGAATTGATGCTACCTCGTTTGTTCCTCCTGCTTTTGAAGCTATATCACATATATCGCATGGATTTGAATCTGAACCTACTACATCGCATTGATTTGAAGCTAAATCTTGTGTATCGCATGGATCTGAAGCTAAGCCTTCTACTTCGCATTGATTTGAAGTTAAACCATTTGTTTCGCATGGAATTGAAGCTTCCTCGTTTGTTCCTCCAGCTTTTGAAGCTATATCACTTATATCGCAAGTATTTGAAGCTAAATCATATGTGTCGCATGGAATTGAAGCTGAACCTACTACATCGCATTGATTTGAAGCTAAATCTTGTGTATCGCATGGATTTGAAGCTAAACCTTCCACATCGCATTGATTTGAAGCTAAATCATGTGTATCGCATGGATTTGAAGCTAACTCGTTATTTTCGCACGCAGTTGTAGCTAAATAATGTATATCACAAGTATTTGTAGCTAAACCATTTGTTTCGCATAGATTTGAAGCTACGCCTTCTACTTCGCATTGATTTGAAGCTAAAGCATTTGTTTCGCTTGGATTTGAATCTAAGCATTGTACTTCGATTTGATTTGAAGCTAAATCTTGTGTATGGCATGGATTTGAAGCTAAACCTTCTACATCGCATTGATTTGAAGCTAAATCATGTGTATCGCATGGATATGAAGTTAACTCGTTCGTTTCGCATGCAGTTGTAGCTAAATAATGTATATCACAAGTATTTGTAGTTAAACCATTTGTTTTGCATGGATTTGAAGCCAAGCCTTCTACTTCGCATTCATTTGAAGCTAAATCGTTTGTTTCGCATGGATTTGAATCTATGCCTTGTCCTTCGAATTGATTTGAATCTAAATCATGTGTGTCGTATGGATTTGAAGCTAAACCTTCTACATCGCATTTATTTGAAGCTAAACCTTCTATATTCTATTGATTTGAAGCTAAACCATCTACCTATTATTGATTTGAAGCTGAACCTACTACATCGCATTGATTTGAAGATAAATCGTGTGTATGGCATGGATTTGAAGCTAAACCTTCTACATCGCATTGATTTGAATCTAAATCATGTGTATCGCATGGATATGAAATTAACTCGTTTGTTTCGCATGCAGTTGTAGCTAAATAATGTATATCACAAGTATTTGTAGTTAAACCATTTGTTTTGCATGGATTTGAAGCCAAGCCTTCTACTTCGCATTCATTTGAAGCTAAATCGTTTGTTTCGCATGGATTTGAATCTATGCCTTGTCCTTCGAATTGATTTGAATCTAAATCATGTGTGTCATATGGATTTGAAGCTAAACCTTCTACATCGCATTTATTTGAAGCTAAACCTTTTATATTCTATTGATTTGAAGCTAAACCGTCTACCTATTATTGATTTGAAGCAAACCTTCTACATCGCATTGATTTGAAGATAAATCGTGTGTTTCGCATGGATTTGAAGCTGACTCGTTAGTTTCGCACGCAGTTGTAGCTAAATAATGTATATCACAAGTATTTGTAGCTAAACCATTTGTTTCGCATAGATTTGAAGCTACGCCTTCTACTTCGCATTGATTTGAAGCTAAAGCATTTGTCTTGCATGGAATTGAAGCTACCTCGTTTGTTCCTCCTGCTTTTGAAGCTATATCAGTTATATCGCATGGATTTGAAGCTGATCCTACTACGTCGCATTGATTTGAAGCTAAATCTTGTGTATCGCATGGATTTGAAGCAAACTATCAACATCGCATTGATTTGAAGCTTAATCATGTGTATCGCATGGATTTGAAGCTAAACATTCTACATCGCATTGATTTGCAGCTAAATCATGTGTTTCGCATGGATTTGAAACTATCTCGTTCGTTGCGCATGCAGTTAAATCTAAATAACGTATATCACAAGTATGTGAAGCTAAACCATTTGATTCGCATGGATTTGAAGCTAAGCCTTCTACTTCGCATTAATTGGAATATAAATCATTTGTTTCGCATGGATTTGAAGCTACGCCTTCTACTTCGCATTGATTTGAAGCTAAATCATTTGTTTCGCATGGAATTGATGCTACCTCGTTTGTTCCTCCTGCTTTTGAAGCTATATCACTTATATCGCATGGATTTGAATCTGAACCTACTACATCGCATTGATTTGAAGCTAAATCTTGTGTATCGCATGGATCTGAAGCTAAGCCTTCTACTTCGCATTGATTTGAAGTTAAACCATTTGTTTCGCATGGAATTGAAGCTTCCTCGTTTGTTCCTCCAGCTTTTGAAGCTATATCACTTATATCGCAAGTATTTGAAGCTAAATCATATGTGTCGCATGGAATTGAAGCTGAACCTACTACATCGCATTGATTTGAAGCTAAATCTTGTGTATCGCATGGATTTGAAGCTAAACCTTTCACATCTCATTGATTTGAAGCTAAATCATGTGTATCGCATGGATTTGAAGCTAACTCGTTAGTTTCGCACGCAGTTGTAGCTAAATAATGTATATCACAAGTATTTGTAGCTAAACCATTTGATTCGCATAGATTTGAAGCTACGCCTTCTACTTCGCATTCATTTGAATCTAAATCGTTTGTTTCGCATGGATTTGAATCTATGCCTTGTCCTTCGAATTGATTTGAATCTAAATCATGTGTGTCGTATGGATTTGAAGCTAAACCTTCTACATCGCATTTATTTGAAGCTAAACCTTCTATATTCTATTGATTTGAAGCTAAACCATCTACCTATTATTGATTTGAAGCAAACCTTCTACATCGCATTGATTTGAAGATAAATCGTGTGTTTCGCATGGATTTGAAGCTATCTCGTT
The DNA here is from genome assembly GCF_051020955.1 of Megalopta genalis. Lineage (NCBI taxonomy): Eukaryota > Metazoa > Arthropoda > Insecta > Hymenoptera > Halictidae > Megalopta > Megalopta genalis. Next base: position 51,653 of record NW_027477339.1, on the reverse strand, counting down.
AGTTTCGCATGCAGTTGTAGCTAAATAATATATATCACAAGTATTTGTAGCTAAACCAATTGTTTCGCATAGATTTGAAGCTACGCCTTCTACTTCGTATTGATTTCAAGCTAAAGCATTTGTTTCGCATGGATTTGAATCTAAGCCTTGTCCTACGAATCGATTTGAAGCTAAAACATGTTTTTCGTATGGATTTGAAGCTAAACATTCTACATCGCATTGATTTGAAGCTAAACCTACTATATTCTATTGATTCGAAGCTAAACCTTCTACCTCTTATTGATTTGAAGCTAAACCTTCTACATCTTGCTACACCTTGATTTGAAGATACATCGTGTGTTTCGCATGGATTTGAAGCTAACTCGTTAGTTTCGCATGCAGTTGTAGCTAAATAATGTATATCACAAGTATTTGTAGTTAAATCATTTGTTTCGCATGGATTTGAAGCTACGCCTTCTACTTCGCATTGATTTGAAGCTAAATCATTTGTTTCGCATGGAATTGAAGCTACCTCGTTTGTTCCTCCTGCTTTTGAAGCTATATCACTTATATCGCATGGATTTGAAGCTGAACCTACTACATCGCATTGATTTGAAGCTAAATCTTGTGTATCGCATGGACCTGAAGCTAAGCCTTCTACTTCGCATTCATTGGAAGTTAAATCATTTGTTTCGCATGGAATTGAAGCTTCCTCGCTTGTTCCTCCAGCTTTTGAAGCTATATCACTTATATCGCTAGCATTTGAAGCTAATCATATGTGTCGCATGGAATTGAAGCTGAACCTACTACATCGCATTGATTTGAAGCTAAATCTTGTGTATCGCATGGATTTGAAGCTAAACCTTCCACATCGCATTGATTTGAAGCTAAATCATGTGTATCGCATGGATTTGAAGCTAACTCGTTAGTTTCGAACGCAGTTGTAGCTAATTAATGTATATCACAAGTATTTGTAGCTAAACCATTTGTTTCGCATAGATTTGAAGCTACGCCTTCTACTTCGCATTGATTTGAAGCTAAAGCATTTGTTTCGCATGGATTTGAATCTAAGCATTGTACTTCGATTTGATTTGTAGCTAAATCATGTGTTTCGTATGGATTTGAAGCTGAACCTACTACATCGCATTGATTTGAAGCTAAATATTGTGTATCGCATGGACCTGAAGCTAAGCCTTCTACTTCGCATTAATTTGAAGTTAAATCATTTGTTTCGCATGGAATTGAAGCTTCCTCGCTTGTTCCTCCAGCTTTTGAAGCTATATCACTTATATCGCAAGTATTTGAAGCTAAATCATATGTGTCGCATGGAATTGAAGCTGAACCTACTACATCGCATTGATTTGAAGCTAATTCATGTGTCTCGCATGGATTTGAAGCTAAACCTTCTACATCGCATTTATTTGAAGCTAAACCTTCTATATTCCATTGATTTGAATCTAAACCATCTACCTCTTATAGATTTGAAGCAAACCTTCTACATCGCATTGATTTGAAGATAAATCGTGTGTATGGCATGGATTTGAAGCTAAACCTTCTACATCGCATTGATTAGAAGCTAAATCATGTGTCTCGCATGGATTTGAAGCTAACTCGTTCGTTTCGCCTCCATTTGAAACTATGTCACTTATATCGCAAGTATTTAATGCTAAATCATATGTGCCGCATGGATTTGAAGCTGAAACTAATACATCGCATTGATTTGAAGCTAAATCTTGTGTATCGCATGGATTTGAAGCTAAACCTTCTACATCGCATTGATTTGAAGCTAAATCATTTGTTTCGCATGGATTTGAATCTAAGCCTTGTCCTTCGAATTGATTTGAAGCTAAATCATTTGTTTCGTATGGATTTGAAGCTAAACCTTCTACACCACATTGATTTGAAGCTAAACCTTCTACATTCTATTGATTTGAAGCTAAACCTTCTACCTCTTATTGTTTTGAAGCAAAACCTTCTACATCGCATTGATTTGCAGCTGAATCATGTGCTTCGCATGGATTTGAAGCTAACTCGTTCGTTTCGCCTCCATTTGAAACTATGTCACTTATATCGCAAGTATTTAAAGCTAAATCATATGTGCCGCATGGATTTGAAGCTGAACCTACTACACCACATTGATTTGAAGCTAAATCTTGTGTATCGCATGGATTTGAAGCTAAACCTTCTACATCGCATTTATTTGAAGCTAAATCATGTGTCTCGCATGGATTTGAAGCTAACTCGTTCGTTTCGCCTCCATTTGAAACTATGTCACTTATATCGCAAGTATTTAAAGCTAAATCATATGTGCCGCATGGATTTGAAGCTGAACCTACTACATCGCATTGATTTGAAGCTAAATCTTGTGTATCGCATGGATTTGAAGCTAAACCTTCTACATCGCATTGATTTGAAGCTAAATCATTTGTTTCGCATGGATTTGAATCTAAGCCTTGTCCTTCGAATTGATTTGATGCTAAATCATTTGTTTCGTATGGATTTGAAGCTAAACCTTCTACATCGCATTAATTGGAAGATAAATCACGTGTTTTGCATGGATTTGAAGCTAAACCTTCTACATCGCATTGATTTGAAGCTAAATCATGTGTTTCGCATTGATTTGAAGCTAAATCATGTGTTTTGCATGCAGTTGAAGCTAAATCATGTCTTTCACAAGTATTTGAAGATGAACCATCTGAATTGCATTGATTTGAACCCGAGCCTACTACTTCGCACTGATTTGCAGCTAAATAATGTGTTTCTCATGGATTTGAAGCTAAACCTTCTACATTGAATTGATTTGCAGCTGAGTCATGTGTTTCGCATGGATTTGAAGATAACTCGATCGTTTCGCCTGTATTCGAAGCTATATCACTTATATCGCAAGTATTTGAAGCTAAATCATGTGTTACGCTTGAATTTGAAGCTAAACCTTCTACATCGCATTGATTTGAAGCTAAATCATGTATCTCGCATGGAATTGAAACTACCTCGTTTGTTCCTACAGCTTTTGAAGCTATATCACTTATATCGCAAGTATTTGAAGCTAAATCATATGTGTCGCATGGATTTGAAGCTGAACCTACTACATCGCATTGATTTGAAGCTAAATCTTGTGTATGGCATGGATTTGAAGCGAAACCTTCTACATCGCATTGATTTGCAGCTGAATCATGTGTTTCGCATGGATTTGAAGCTAACTCGTTCGTTTCGCCTGTATTTGAAGCTATATCACTTATATCGCAAGTATTTGAATCTAAATCATGTGTATCGCATGGATTTGAAGCTAAACCTTCTACATCGCATTGATTTGAAGCTAAATTATTTGTTTCGCATGGATTTGAATCTAAGCCTTGTCCTTCGAATTGGTTTGAAGCTAAATCATGTGTTACGCTTGAATTTGAAGCTAAACCTTCTACATCGCATTGATTTGAAGCTAAATCATGTATCTCGCATGGAATTGAAACTACCTCGTTTGTTCCTACAGCTTTTGAAGCTATATCACTTATATCGCAAGTATATGAAGCTAAATCATATGTGTCGCATGGAATTGAAGCTGAACCTTCTACATCGCATTGATTTGAAGCTAAATCATGTGTATCGCATGGATTTGAAGTTAACTCGTTTGTTTCGCATGCAGTTGTAGCTAAATAATGTTTATCACAAGTATTCGTAGCTAAACCATTTGTTTTGCATGGATTTGAAGCTACGCCTTCTACTTCGCATTGATTTGAAGCTAAATCAAGTGTTTCGCATGGAATTGAAGCAACCTCGTTTGTTCCTCCAGCTTTTCAAGCTATATCACTTATATCGCAAGTATTTGAAGCTAAATCATATGTGTCGCATGAATTTGAAGCTGAACCTACTACATCGCATTGATTTGAAGCTAAATCTTGTGTATCGCTTGGATTTGAAGCTAAACCTTCTACATCGCATTGATTTGAAGCTAAATCATTTGTTTCGCATGGATTTAAAGCTAACTCGTTCGTTGCGCATGCAGTTAAATCTAAATAACGTATATCACAAGTATTTGAAGCCAAACCATTTTATTCGCATGGATTTGAAGCTAAGCCTTCTACTTCGCTTTAATTGGAAGATAAATCACGTGTTTTGCATGGATTTGAAGCTAAACCTTCTACATCGCATTGATTTGAAGCTAAATCATGTGTTTGGCATGCAGTTGAAGCTCAATCACGTCATTCACAAGTATTTGAAGATGAACCATTTGAATCACATTGATTGGAACCCGAGCCTTCTACTTCGCACTGATTTGCAGCTAAATAATGTGTTTCGCATGGATTTGAAGCTAAACCTTCTACATCGCATTGATTTGCAGCTGAATCATGTGTTTCGCATGGATTTGAAGCTAACACGTTCGTTTCGCCTGTATTCGAAGCTATATCACTTATATCGCAAGTATTTGAAGCTAAATCATGTGTTACGCTTGGACTTGAAGCTAAACCTTCTACATCGCATTGATTTGAAGCTAAATCATGTGTCTCGCATGGAATTGAAGCTACCACGTTTGTTCCTACAGCTTTTGAAGCTATATCACTTATATCGCAAGTATTTGAAGCTAAATCATATGTGTCGCATGGATTTGAAGCTGAACCTTCTACATCGCATTGATTGGAAGCTAAATCTTGAGTATGGCATGGATTTGAAGCTAAACCTTCTACATCGCATTGATTTGAAGCTGAATCATGTGTATCGCATGGATTTGAAGCTAACTCGTTTGTTTCGCATGCAGTTGTAGCTAAATAATGTGTATCACAAGTATTTGTAGCTAAACCATTTGTTTTGCATGGATTTGAAGCTACGCCTTCTACTTCGCATTGATTTGAAGCTAAATCATGTGTTTCGCATGGAATTGAAGCAACCTCGTTTGTTCCTCCAGCTTTTCAAGCTATATCACTTATATCGCAAGTATTTGAAGCTAAATCATATGTGTCGCATGGATTTGAAGCTGATCCTACTACATCGCATTGATTTGAAGACAAATCTTGTGTATCGCATGGATTTGAAGCTAAACCTTCTACATCGCATTGATTTGAAGCTAAATCATTTGTTTCGCATGGAGTTAAGGCTAACTCGTTCGTTGCGCATGCAGTTAAATCTAAATAACGTATATCGCAAGTATTTGAAGCTAAATCATGTGTATCGCATGGATTTACAGCTAAACCTTCTACATCGCATTGATTTGAAGCTAAATTATTTGTTTCGCATGGATTTGAATCTAAGCCTTGTCCTTCGAATTGATTTGAAGCTAAATCATGTGTTTCGTATTGATTTGAAGCTAAACCTTCTACATCGCATTGACTTGAAGCTAAACCTTCTACATTCTAATGATTTGAAGCTAAACCTTCTTCATCGCATTGATTTGCAGCTAAATAATGTGTTACGCTTGGATTTGAAGCTAAACCTTCTACATCGCATTGATTTGAAGCTAAATCATGTGTCTCGCATGGAATTGAAGCTACCACGTTTGTTCCTACAGCTTTTGAAGCTATATCACTTATATCGCAAGTATTTGAAGCTAAATCATATGTGTCGCATGGATTTGAAGCTGAACCTTCTACATCGCATTGATTGGAAGCTAAATCTTGAGTATGGCATGGATTTGAAGCTAAGCCTTCTACATCGCATTGATTTGAAGCTGAATCATGTGTATCGCATGGATTTGAAGCTAACTCGTTTGTTTCGCATGCAGTTGTAGCTAAATAATGTGTATCACAAGTATTTGTAGCCAAACCATTTGTTTTGCATGGATTTGAAGCTACGCCTTCTACTTCGCATTGATTTGAAGCTAAATCATGTGTTTCGCATGGAATTGAAGCAACCTCGTTTGTTCCTCCAGCTTTTCAAGCTATATCACTTATATCGCAAGTATTTGAAGCTAAATCATATGTGTCGCATGGATTTGAAGCTAAATCTTGTGTATCGCATGGATTTGAAGCTAAACCTTCTACATCGCATTGATTTGAAGCTAAATCATTTGTTTCGCATGGAGTTAAAGCTAACTCGTTCGTTGCGCATGCAGTTAAATCTAAATAACGTATATCGCAAGTATTTGAAGCTAATTCATGTGTATCGCATGGATTTAAAGCTAAACCTTCTACATCGCATTGATTTGAAGCTAAATTATTTGTTTCGCATGGATTTGAATCTAAGCCTTGTCCTTCGAATTGATTTGAAGCTAAATCATGTGTTTCGTATGGATTTGAAGCTAAACCTTCTACATCGCATTGACTTGAAGCTAAACCTTCTACATTCTAATGATTTGAAGCTAAACCTTCTTCATCGCATTGATTTGCAGCTAAATAATGTGTTACGCTTGGATTTGAAGCTAAACCTTCTACATCGCATTGATTTGAAGCTAAATCATGTGTCTCGCATGGAATTGAAGCTACCTCGTTTGTTCCTACAGCTTTTGAAGCTATATCACTTATATCGCAAGTATTTGAAGCTAAATAATATGTGTCGCATGGATTTGAAGCTGAACCTTCTACATCGCATTGATTGGAAGCTAAATCTTGAGTATGGCATGGATTTGAAGCTAAACCTTCTACATCGCATTGATTTGAAGCTGAATCATGTGTATCGCATGGATTTGAAGCTAACTCGTTTGTTTCGCATGCAGTTGTAGCTAAATAATGTGTATCACAAGTATTTGTAGCTAAACCATTTGTTTTGCATGGATTTGAAGCTACGCCTTCTACTTCGCATTGATTTGAAGCTAAATCATGTGTTTCGCATGGAATTGAAGCAACCTCGTTTGTTCCTCCAGCTTTTCAAGCTATATCACTTATATCGCAAGTATTTGAAGCTAAATCATATGTGTCGCATGGATTTGAAGCTGATCCTACTACATCGCGTTGATTTGAAGCTAAATCTTGTGTATCGCATGGATTTGAAGCTAAACCTTCTACATCGCATTGATTTGAAGCTAAATCATTTGTTTCGCATGGAGTTAAAGCTAACTCGTTCGTTGCGCATGCAGTTAAATCTAAATAACGTATATCGCAAGTATTTGATGCTAAATCATGTGTATCGCATGGATTTAAAGCTAAACCTTCTACATCGCATTTATTTGAAGCTAAATTATTTGTTTCGCATGGATTTGAATCTAAGCCTTGTCCTTCGAATTGATTTGAAGCTAAATCATGTGTTTCGTATGGATTTGAAGCTAAACCTTCTACATCGCATTGACTTGAAGCTAAACCTTCTACATTCTAATGATTTGAAGCTAAACCTTCTACATCGCATTGATTTGAAGCTAAATCATGTGTCTCGCATGGAATTGAAGCTACCTCCTTTGTTCCTACAGCTTTTGAAGCTATATCACTTATATCGCAAGTATTTGAAGCTAAATCATATGTGTCGCATGGATTTGAAGCTGAACCTTCTACATCGCATTGATTGGAAGCTAAATCTTGAGTATGGCATGGATTTGAAGCTAAACCTTCTACATCGCATTGATTTGAAGCTGAATCATGTGTATCGCATGGATTTGAAGCTAACTCGTTTGTTTCGCATGCAGTTGTAGCTAAATAATGTGTATCACAAGTATTTGTAGCTAAACCATTTGTTTTGCATGGATTTGAAGCTAAGCCTACTACTTCGCATTCATTTGAAGCTAAATCATTTGTTTGGCATGGATTTGAATCTAAGCCTTGACCTTCGAATTGATTTGAAGCTAAATCATGTGTTTCGTATGGATTTGAAGCTAAGCCTTCTACATCGCATTGATTTGAAGCTAAACCTTCTATATTCTATTGATTTGAAGCTAAACCTTCTACCTCTTATTGATTGGAAGCTAAACCTTCTACATCGCATTGATTTGAAGATAAATCGTGTGTTTCGCATGGATTTGAATCTAACTCGTTAGTTCCGCATGCAGTTGTAGCTAAATAATGAATATCACAAGTATTTGTAGCTAAACCATTTGATTCGCATGGATTTGAATCTAAGCCTTGTCCGTCGAATTGATTTGAAGCTAAATCATGTGTTTCGTATGGATTTGAAGCTAAACCTTCCACATCGCATTGATTTGAAGCTAGACCTTCTACATTCTATTGATTTGAAGCTAAACGTTCTACCTCTTATTGTTTTGAAGCTAAAACTTCTACATCGCATTGATTTGCAGCTAAATCATGTGAATCGCATGGATTTGAAGCTAACTCGTTCGTTTCGCATGCAGTTGTAGCTAAATGATGTACATCACAAGTATTTGTAGCTAAACCATTTGTTTTGCATGGATTTGAAGCTAAGCCTTCTACTTCGCATTCATTTGAAGCTAAATCATTTGCTTCGTATGGATTTGAATCTAAACCTTATACATCGCATTGATTTGAAGCTAAACCTACTATATTCTATTGATTTGAAGCTAATCCTTCTACCTCTTATTGATATGAAGCTAAACCTTCTACATCGCATGGATTTGAAGCTAAGCCTCCTACTTCGCATTCATTTGAAGCTAAATCATTTGTTTCGCATGGATTTGAATCTAAGCCTTGTCCTTCGAACTGATTTGAAGCTAAATCATGTGTTTCGTATGGATTTGAAGCTAAACCTTCTACATTGCATTGATTGGAAGCTAAATCTTGAGTATGGCATGGATTTGAAGCTAAACCTTCTACATCGCATTGATTTGAAGCTAGACCTTCTACATTCTATTGATTTGAAGCTAAACCTTCTACCTCTTATTGTTTTGAAGCTAAAACTTCTACATCGCATTGATTTGCAGCTAAATCATGTGAATCGCATGGATTTGAAGCTAACTCGTTTGCTTCGCATGCAGTTGTAGCTAAATAATGTATATCACAAGAATTTATAGCTAAACCATTTGTTTTGCATGGATTTGAAGCTAAGCCTTCTACATCGCATTGATTTGAAGCTAAACCTTCTATATTCTATTGATTTGAAGCTAAACCTTCTACCTCTTATTGATTTGAAGCTAAACCTTCTACATCGCATTGATTTGAAGATAAATCGTGTGTTTCGCATGGATTTGAAGCTAACTCGTTAGTTTCGCATGCAGTTGTAGCTAAATAATGAATATCACAAGTATTTGTAGCTAAACCATTTGATTCGCATGGATTTGAAGCTAAGCCTACTATTTCGCATTCATTTGAAGCTAAATCATTTGTTTGGCATGGATTTGAATCTAAGCCTTGTCCTTCGAATTGATTTGAAGCTAAATCATGTGTTTCGTATGGATTTGAAGCTAAACCTTCTACATCACATTGATTTGAAGCTAAACCTTCTATATTCTAATGATTTGAAGCTAAACCTTCTACCTCTTATTGATTTGAAGCTAAACCTTCTACATCGCATTGATTTGAAGATAAATCGTGTGTTTCGCATGGATTTGAATCTAACTCGTTAGTTTCGCATGCAGTTGTAGCTAAATAATGAATATCACAAGTATTTGTAGCTAAAGCATTTGATTCGCATGGATTTGAAGCTAAGCCATCTACTTCACATTAATTGGAAGATAAATCGCGTGTTTTGCATGGATTTGACGCTAAACCTTCTACATCGCATTGATTTGAAGCTCAATCATGTGTTTCGCATTGATTTGAAGCTAAATCATGTGTTTCGCATGGATTTGAAGCTAACTCGTTCGTTGTGCATGCAGTTAAATCTAAATAACGTATATCACAAGTATTTGATGCTAAACCACTTGATTCGCATGGATTTGAAGCTAAGCCTTCTACTTCGCATTAATTGGAAGATAAATCACGTGTTTTGCATGGATTTGAAGCTAAACCTTCTACATCGCATTGATTTGAAGCTAAATCAAGTGTCTCGCATGGAATTGAAGCTACCACGTTTGTTCCTACAGCTTTTGAAGCTATATCACTTATATCGCAAGTATTTGAAGCTAAATCATGTGTTTCGCATGGATTTGAAGCTAACTCGTTCGTTTCGACTGTATTCGAAGCTATATCACTTATATCGCAAGTATTTGAAACTAAATCATGTGTTACGCTTGGACTTGAAGCTAAACCTTCTACATCGCATTGATTTGAAGCTAAATCAAGTGTCTCGCATGGAATTGAAGCTACCACGTTTGTTCCTACAGCTTTTGAAGCTATATCACTTATATCGCAAGTATTTGAAGCTAAATCATATGTGTCGCATGGATTTGAAGCTGAACCTACTACATCGCATTGATTTGAAGCTATATCTTGTGTATCGCATGGATTTGCAGCTAAACCTTCTACATCGCATTGATTTGAAGCTAAATCATGTATATAGCATGGATTTGAAGCTAACTCGTTTGTTTCGCATGCAGTTGTAGCTAAATAATGTATATCACAAGTATTCGTAGCTAAACCATTTGTTTTGCATGGATTTGAAGCTAAACCTTCTACATCGCATTGATTTGCAGCTGAATCATGTGTTTCGCAAGAATTTGAAGCTAAATCATGTGTATCGCATGGATTTGAAGCTAAACCTTCTACATCGCATTGATTTGAAGCTAAATTGTTTGATTCGCATGGATTTAAATCTAAGCCTTGTCCTTCGAATTGATTTGAAGCTAAATCATGTGTTTCGTATGGATTTGAAGCTAAACCTTTTACATCGCATTGACTTGAAGCTAAACCTTCTACGTTCTATTTATTTGAAGCTAAACCTTCTACCTCTTATTGTTTTGAAGCTAAAACTACTCCATCGCATTGATTTGCAGATAAGTCATGTGTTTCACATGGATTTGAAGCTAACTCGATCGTTTCGCCTGCAGTTGAATCTACATCACTTATATCGCTAATATTTGTAGCTAAATCATGTGTATCGCGTGGATTTTGAAGCTAACTCGTTTGATTAGTCTTCATTTGAAGCTATATCATTTATACCCCAAGTGTTTGAAGCTATATCATTTGTTTCGCATGGATTTGAAGCTAAACCTTCTTCATCGCATTGATTTGCAGCTAAATCATGTGTTTCGCATGCAGTTGAAGCCAAATCATGTCTTTGACAAGTATTTGAAGATGAACCATTTGAATCGCATTGATTTGAACCCAAGCCTTCTACTTCGCACCTATTTGCAGCTAAATAATGTGTTTCGCATGGATTTGAAGCTAAACCTTCTACATCGCATTGATTTGCAGCTGAATCATGTGTTTCGCAAGTATTTGAAGCTAAATCATGTGTATCGCATGGATTTGAAGCTAAACCTTCTACATCGCATTGATTTGAAGCTAAATTGTTTGTTTCGCATGGATTTAAATCTAAGCCTTGTCCTTCGAATTGATTTGAAGCTAAATAATGTGTTTCGTATGGATTTGAAGCTAAACCTTCTACATCGCATTGACTTGAAACTAAACCTTCTACATTCTATTTATTTGAAGCTAAACCTTCTACCTCTTATTGTTTTGAAGCTAAAACTACTCCATCGCATTGATTTGCAGCTAAATCATGTGTTTCGCATGGATTTGAAGCTAACTCGTTCGTTTCGCCTGCAGTCGAATCTACATCACTTATATCGCTAGTATTTGATGCTAAACCATGTGTATCGCGTGGATTTTGAAGCTAACTCGTTTGATTAGTCTTCATTTGAAACTATATCACTTACACACCAAGTGTTCTAATCAATGCGAAGTAGAAGGCTTAGCTTCAAATACATGCGACCCGAATTTATTTAGCTTCAAATACTTGCCAAGATAAGGGATACTGCTTCAAATGCATGCGAAACAAATGAGTTAGCTTCAAATCCATGCGAAACACAAGATTTAGCTTCAAATCAATGCGATGTAGAAGGTTTAGCTTCAAATCCATGCAAAATACGTGATTTAGCTGCAAATCAATGCGATGTAGAAGGCTGAGCTTCAAATCCATGCGAAACAAATGATTTAGCTTCAAATACTTGCGATATAAATGATATAGGTTCAAATGCAGGCGAAGCAAACGAGTTAGCTTCAAATCCAAGCGAAACATATGATTTAGCTTCAAATCGATGTGAAGTAGAAGGCTTAACTTCAAATCCAATCGAAACAGATGGTTTAGATTCAAATGCTTACGATATAAATGATATAGCGTCAACTGCAGGTGGAACAAACGAGTTATCTTCAAATCCTTGCTAAACACTTGATTTAGCTTCAAATCAGTGCGAAGTAGAAGGCTCAGCTTCAAATGCATACGAAACAAATGGTTTAGCTTCAAATACTTGCGATCTAAGTGATATAGCTACAAATGCAGGCGAAACAAACGAGTTAGCTTCAAATCAATGCGATACACATGATTTAGCTTCAAATCAACGCGAAGTAGCAGTATGGCTTCAAATCAATGCGAAACAAATGATTTAGCATCAAGTACTTACGATATGAGTGACATAGCTTGAAATGCAGGCGAAACAAACGAGTTAGCTTCAAATCCATGCGAAACACATGATTTAGCTTCAAGTCGATGCGATGTAGAAGGCTTAGCTTCAAATACATTCGAAACAAATGATTTACCTTCAAATACTTGCGATATAAGTGATACAGATTCAACTGCAGGCGAAACAAACGAGATAGCTTCAAATCCATGCGAAACACATATTTTTTCTTCAAATAATTGCGATATACGTGATATAGCTCCAAATGCAGGAGAAACAAACGAATTAGCTCCAAAACCATGCGAAACAAATGATTTAGCTTAAAATCAGTGCGAAGTAGAAGGCTTAGCTTCAAATCCATGCGGAACAAATGATTTGTCTTCAAATACTTTCTATATATGTGATATAGGTTCAACTGCAGGCGAAACAAACGAGTTAGCATCCAATCAGTGCGAAACAAATGATTTAGCTTCAAATACTTTCGTTACAAATGATATAGCTTTAAATGCAGGCGAAACAAACGAGTTTGCTTCTAATCCATGGGAAACTCACGATTCAGCTTCAAATCAATGCGAACTAGATGTCTTAGGTTCAAATACATGCGAAACGAATGATATAGCTTCAGCTACTTGCGATATAAGTGATGTAGCTTGGAATGCATGCGAAACACATTATTTAGGTTCAAATTAGTGGGGAACACGCAGTTTAGCATCAAATACATGCGAAACAAATTGTTTAGCATCAGATACTTATGATATACATAATTTAGATTCAACTGAATACGAAACAAACGAGATACCTTCAAATCCAAGCGAAACACTTGATGTAGCTTCAAATCAATCCGATGTAGATGGATTAGCTTCAAGTCCATGACAAACAAATGATTTAGCTTCAGATACTTCCGATATAAATGATATAGCTTCAAATGCATGCGAAACAAACGAGTTAGCTTCAAATCCATGCGAAACACATGATTTAGCTTCAAATCAATGCGAACTAGATGTCTTAGGTTCAAATACATGCGAAACGAATGATATAGCTACAGATACTTGCGATATAAGTGATGTAGCTTGAAATGCATGCGAAACGAACGAGTTAGCTTCAAATCCATGCAAAACACATGATTTAGCTTCAAATGCAGGCGAAACAAACGTGTTAGCTTCAAATCCATGCGAATCATATGATTTAGCTTCAAATCAATGCGAAGTTGAAGGCTTGGCTTCAAATCCAAGTGAAACAAATGATTTAGCTTCAAATACTTGCGAATATAAGGTATACAGCTTCAAATGCATGCGAAACGAACGAGTTAGCTTCAAATTCATGCGAAACACATGATTTAGCTTCAATTCAATGAAAAGTAGAAGGCTTAGCTACAAATCCAAGCGTATCAAATGGTTTAGTTTCAAATACTTGTGATACACATGATTTAGTTTCAACTGGATTCGAAACAAACGAGACAGCTTCAAATCCATGCGAAACACATGATTTAGCTTCAAAAACTTCGGATATAAGTGATATAGCTTCAAATGCAGACGAATCATACGAGTTAGCTTCAAAATCCATGCGATACACATGCTTTAGCTGCAAATCAATGCGATGTAGAAGGTTTAGCTTCAAATCCATGGGAAACAAATGATTTAGCTTCAGATGCTTGCGATATATGTGATATAGCTTCAAATGCTGACGAAACAAAAGGGTTAGCTTCAACTCCATGCGAAACACATGATTTAGCTTCAAATCAATAAGATGTAGCAGGTTTAGCTTCAAATCAATTCGATGTAGAAGGTTTAGCTTCAATTCCATGCGACACAAATGATTTAGCGTCAGATACTTGCGATATAAGTGATATAGCTTCAAATGCAGGGAAAACAAACGAGTTAGCTTCAAACCCATGCAAAACACATGATTAAGCTTCAAATCAATTCGATGTAGAAGGTTTAGCTTCAATTCCATGCGACACAAATGATTTAGCGTCAGATACTTGCGATATAAGTGATATAGCTTCAAATGCAGGGAAAACAATCGAGTTAGCTTCAAATACATGCAAAACACATGATTAAGCTTCAAATTAGTGCGATGTAGAAAGTATAGCTTCAAATCCATGCAAAACACGTGATTTAGCTGCCTAATCAATGCGATGTAAAATGTTTAGCTTCAAATCCATGCGAAACAAATGATTTAGCTTCAAATCAATACGATGTAGAAGGTTTAGCTTCAAATCCATGCCAAACACATGATTTAGCTTCAATTCCATGGGATGTAGAAGGTTTAGCTTCAAATCCATGCGAAACAAATGGTTTAGCTACAAATACTTGTGATATACATTATTTCGCTACAACTGCATGCGAAACAAACGAGTTAGTTTCAAATCCATGCGAAACACATGATTTAGCTGCAAATCAATGTGATGTAGAAGGTTTAGCTTCAAGTCCATGTGAAACACAAGACTTAGCATCAAATCAATGCGATGTAGTAGGTTCAGCTTCAAATCCATGCGACACATATGATTTAGCTTCAAATACTTGCGATATAAGTGATATGGCTTCAAAAGCTGGAGGAACAAACGAGGTAGCTTCAATTCCATGCGATACACATGATTTAGCTTCAAATCAATGCGATGTAGAAGGTTTAGCTTCAAGTCCATGCGATACACAAGATTTAACTTCAAATCAATGCGATGTAGAAGGTTCAACTTCAAATCCATGCGACACATATGATTTAGCTTTAAATACTTGCGATATAAGTGATATAGCTTCAAAAGCTAGAGGAACAAACGAGGTAACTTCAAATCCATGCGAAACAAATGATTTAGCTTCAAATGAATGCGAAATAGAAGGCATAGCTTCAAATCAATGCGATACAAGTGGTTTAGCTACAAATACTTGTGATATACATTATTTAGCTACAACTGCATGCGAAACAAACGAGTTAGCTTCAAATCCATGCGATACACATGATTTAGCTTCAAATCAATGCGATGTAGAAGGTTTAGTTTCAAATCCATGCGACACACAAGATTTAGCTTCAAATCAATGCGATATAGAAGGTTCAGCTTCAAATCCATGCGACACATATGATTTAGCTTTAAATACTTGCGATATAAGTGATATAGATCAAATGCTGGAGGAACAAACGAGGTAACTTCAATTCCATGCGAAACAAATGATTTAGCTTCAAATAAATGCGAAGTAGAAGGCTTAGCTTCAATTCCATGTGAAACAAATGGTTTAGCTACAAATACTTGTGATATACATTATTTAGCTACAACTACATGCGAAACAAAAAAGGTTGGCTTCAAATCCATGCGAAACACACGATTTAGCTTCAAATCAATGCGATGTAGAAGGTTTAGCTTTAAATCCATGCGAAAGAAATGGTTTAGCTACAAATACTTGTGATATACATTATTTAGCTTCAAATACAGGCGAAACGAACGAGTTAGCTTCAAATCCATGCGAAACACATGATTCAGCTGCAAGTCAATGCGATGTAGAAGGTTTAGCTTCAAATACATGCCAAACACATGATTTTGCTTCAAATCCATGGGATGTAGAAGGTTTAGCTTCAAATCCATGCGAAACACATTATTTAGCTGCAAATCAATGCGAAGTAGAAGGCTCAGGTTCAAATCCATGCGATTCAATTGGTTCATCTTCAAATACTTGTGAAAGACATGATTTAGCTTCAACTGCATGCGGAAGAAACGAGTTAGATTCAAATCCATGCGAAACACATGATTTAGCTTCAAATCAATGCGATGTAGAAGGTTTAGCTTCAAATCCATGCGACAGATATGATTTAGCTTCAAATACTTGCGATATAAGTGATATAGCTGCAAAAGCAGAAGGAACAAACAAGGTGGCTTCAATTCCATGTGAAACAAATGATTTAGCTTCAAATGAATGCGATGTAGAAGGTTCAGCTTCAAATCCATGCGACACGTTTGATTTAGCTTCAAATACTTGCAATATAATTGATATAGCTTCAAAAGCAAAAGGAACAATCGAGGTAGATTCAATTCCACGCGAAACAAATGATTTAGCTTCAAATCAATGCAAAGAAGAAGGCGTAGCTTCAAATCCATGCGAAACAAATGGTTTAGCTGCAAATACTTGTGATATACATTATTTAGCTACAACTGCATGCGAAACAAACGAGATAGCTCCAAATCCATGCGATACGCAAGATTTAGCTTCAAATCAATGCGATGTAGAAGGTTCAGCTTCAAACCCATGCGACACATATGGTTTAGATTCAAATACTTGTGATATAAGTGATATAGCTTCAAAAGCAGGAGGAACAAACGAGGTAGCTTCAAATCCATGCGAAACAAATGATTTAGCTTCAAATCAATGGGAAGTAGAAGGTTTAGCTTCAAATCCATGCCAAACACATGATTTAGCTTCAATTCCATGGGATGTAGAAGGTTTAGCTTCAAATCCATGTGAAACACATTATTTAGCTGCACATCAGTGCGAAGTAGAAGCTCAGGATCAAATCCATGCGATTCAATTGGTTCATCTTTAAATACTTGTGAAAGTCATGATTTAGCTTCAACTGCATGCGAAACAAACGAGTTAGCTTCAAATCAATGCGATGTAGAAAGTTTAGCTTCAAATCCATGCGAAACAAATGGTTTAGCTACAAATACTTGTGATATACATTATTTAGCTTCAACTGCATGCGAAACAAACGAGTTAGCTTCAAATCCATGCGAAACACATGACTTAGCTCCAAATCAATGCGAAGTAAAAGGATCAGCTTCAAATCCATGCGAAACAAGAGATTTAGCTTCAAACACTAGGGCTGTAAGTGATATAGCTTCAAATGCAGACCAATCAAACGAGTTAGCTTCAAAATCCATTCGATACACATGATTTAGCTTCAAATAAATGGGAAGTAGAAGTCTTAGCATCAAATCCATGCGGAACAAATGATTTAGCTTCAGATACTTGCGATGTAAGTGATATAGTTTCAAATGCAGACGAAACAAACGAGTTAGCTTCAAATCCAAGCGAAATACATAATTTAGCTTCAAATCAATGCGATGTAGGTTCAGCTTCAATTCCGTGCGAAACAAATGATTTAGCTTCAAATCAACTCGAAGTACAAGGCTTAGATTCAAATCCATGCGAAACACATGATTTAGCTTCAAATTCATGAGAAGCACATGGTTTAGGTTCGTATACTTGCGAAACGAATAGTTTAGATTCAAATACTTGTGATATACATGATTCAGCTTCAACTGCATGCGAAACAAACGAGTTAGCTTCAAATCCATGCGAAACACATGACTTAGCTCCAAATCAATGCGAAGTAAAAGGATCAGCTTCAAATCCATGCGAAACAAGAGATTTAGCTTCAAACACTAGGGATGAAAGTGATATAGCTTCAAATGCAGACCAATCAAACGAGTTAGCTTCAAAATCCATGCGATACACATGATTTAGCTTCAAATAAATGGGAAGTAGAAGTCTTAGCATCAAATCCATGCGGAACAAATGATTTAGCTTCAGATACTTGCGATGTAAGTGATATAGTTTCAAATGCAGGCGAAACAAACGAGATAGCTTCAAATCCAAGCGAAATACATAATTTAGCTTCAAATCAATGCGATGTATGTTCAGCTTCAATTCCGTGCGAAACAAATGATTTAGCTTCAGATACTTGCGATGTAATTGATATAGTTTCAAATGCAGGCGAAACAAACGAGATAGCTTCAAATCCAAGCGAAATACATAATTTAGCTTCAAATCAATGCGATGTAGGTTCAGCTTCAATTCCGTGCGAAACAAATGATTTAGCTTCAAATCAACTCGAAGTACAAGGCTTAGATTCAAATCCATGCGAAACACATGATTTTGCTTCAAATACATGGGAAGTAGAAGTCTTAGCATCAAATCCATGCGGAACAAATGATTTAGCTTCAGATACTTGCGATATAAGTGATATAGCTTCAAATGCGTACGAAACAAACGAGTTAGCTTCAAATCCATTCGATAGACATGATTTAGCTTCAACTCAATGCGAAGTGGAAGGCTTGCCTTCTAATCCATGCGGATCAAATGGCTTAGCTTCAGCCATTTGTGATATACATGAGTTAGCTTCAACTGCTTGCGAAACAAACGCGTTAGTTACAAATCCATGCGAAACACATGATTTAGCTTCAAATCAATGAGAAGTAGCAGACTTGGCTTCAAATCATTGCGAAACAAATGATTTAGCATCAAATACTTGTGATATAAATGATTTAGCTTCAACTGCATGCGGAACAAAAGGTTAGTTTCAAATCCACGCGCAAAACACGATTTAGATTCCAATCAATTGCGAAGTAGATGGCTTAGCTACGAATCCGTGCGAAACAAATGATTTAGATTCAAAAACTTACGATATTAGCGATATAGCTTCAAATGCAGGCGAAACAAGAGAGTTCGTTTCGAAACCATGTGATATACATGATTTAGCTTTAATTCAATTGCGATGTAGAGGGCTTAGCTTCAAATCCAGGCGGAACAAATGGTTTAGCTTCAAATACTTCTGATATACATGATTTAGCTTCAACTGCTTGCGAAACAAATGTGATAGTTTCAAATCCATGAGGAACACATGATTTAACTTCAAATCAATTCGAAGTAGAAGGCTTACATTCAAATCCACGCGATACAAATCGTTTAGCT
The DNA here is from genome assembly GCF_051020955.1 of Megalopta genalis. Classification (NCBI taxonomy): domain Eukaryota; kingdom Metazoa; phylum Arthropoda; class Insecta; order Hymenoptera; family Halictidae; genus Megalopta; species Megalopta genalis. The sequence goes on along the minus strand of NW_027477339.1, from coordinate 32,675 downwards.
TCAGCTGCATTCGAAACAGACGAGTTAGCTTCGAATCCACGCGAAATACATTATTTACCTTCAAAACAGTGCGAATTAGTAGGCTTAGCTTCTAATCCGTGCGAAACGAATGATTTAGCTTCAAACCAATGCGATGTAGAAGGCTTAGCTTCAAATCCATGCGATACAAATGGTTTAGATTCAAATAATTCTGATATACATGATTTAACTTCAGCTGCATTCGAAACAGACGAGTTAGCTTCGAATCCACGCGAAACAAATGGTTTAGCTTCAATTACTTGCGATATAAGTGATATAGCTTCAAATGCAGGCGGGACAAACGAGTTAGCTTCAAATCCATGCAAAACACATGATTTTGCTTCAAATCAATGCGATGTAGATGGTTTAGCTTCAAATCGAAGGGAAACACATGATTTAAAGTCAAATCAATGCGAAGTAAAACGCTTATCTTCAAATCAATGCGTAGCAACTGGTTTATCTACAAATGCTTGAAATATACTTGATTTAGCTTCAACTGCATGCGAAACAAACGAGTTAGCTTTAAATCCAAGCGAAACACATTATTTGGCTTCAAATCAATGCGAAGTAGACGACTTCGCTTCAAATGCATGCGGAATAAATGGTTTAGCTTCAAATACTTGTGATAGCAGAAGGATGGTAGAAGGATATATAGCTTCAAGTGATGGTAGAAGGATATATAGCTTCAAATCCATGCCAAACATATGATTTAGCTTCAAGTCAATGCGATGTAGACGGTTTAGCTTCTAAACCATGCGAAACAAATGATATAGCTTCAGATAGTTGCGATATAAATGATATAACCTCAATTGCAGGCGGAACAAACGAGTTAGCTTCAAATCCATGCGAAACACATGATTTAGCCTCTGATCAATGCGAAGTAGAAGGCTTAGTTTCAAATCCATGGGACACAAATGATTTAGCTTCAATTACATGCGGTATAAATGAAATAGCTTCAAATTGCAGGCGGAACAAACGAGTTGGCTTCAAATCCATGCAAAACACATGATTTAGCTTCTAATCAATGCGAAGTAAAAGGCTTGGCTTCAAAACCAAGCGAAACACATGATTTAGCTTTAAATCAGTGCGAAGTAGAAGGCGTAGCTTCAAATCCATGCGCAACAAATGGTTTAGCTTCAAATACTTGTGATATACATGATTTAGCTTCAACTGGATTCGAAACAAACGAGACAGCTTCAAATCCATGCGAAACTCATGATTTAGCTTATAATCACTGCGGAGTAGATGGCTTAGCTTTAAATCCATGCGAAACACATGATATAGCTTCCAATCAACGCGAAGTAGAAGGCTCTGCTTCAAATCCAGGCGGATCAAATGGTTTAGCTTCAAATTCTTGTGATGTACATGATTTAGTTTCAACTGCTTGCGAAACAAATGTGTTAGTTTCAAATCCATGAGGAACACATGATTTAACTTCAAATCAATGCGAAGTAGAAGGCTTACCTTCAAATCCACGCGATACAAATCGTTTAGATTGAAATACTTGTGATATAGATGATTTAGCTTCAGCTGCATTCGAAACAGACGAGTTAGCTTCTAATCCATGCGAAACACATCATTTAGCTTCAAATCAATGCGACGTAGAAGGCTTAGCTTCAAATCAATGCGAATCAAATGGTTTAGATTCAGTTACTTGTGATAAACATGATTTAGCTGCAACTGCATGCGAAAAAACGAGTTAGCTTCAAATCCAAGAGAAACACATGATTTAACTTCAAGTCAAAGCGAAGTAGAAGGCTTAGCTTTGAATCCATGCGAACCGAATGATTTGGCTTCAAATACTTGCGAATATAAGTGATATAGATTCCAATGCATGTGAACCAAACGAGTTATCTTCAAATCTATGAGAAACATATGATTTAGCTTCAAATCAAGGCTAAGTAGAAGGCTTAGCGTGAAATCCATGCGACACAAATTCTTCAGCTTCATATACTTGTGGTATGCAAGATTTAGCTTCAGCTGCATGCGAAGCAATCCATTTAGCTTCACACACAAGGGAAACACATGATTTAACTGCAAATCAATGCGAAGTAGGAGACTTATCATCAAAACCATGCGATACGAATGATTTGGCTTCAAATACTTGCGATATGCGTGATATATCTTCAACTGCATGCGAAACAAACGGGTTTGCTTCAAATCCAGGCGAACCACATGATTTAGCTTCAAATCAATCCGAGGTACAAGGTTTAGCTACAAATCAATGCGAAACAAATGGTTTTGCTTTATATACTTGTGATTTACATGATTTCGCTTCAAATGCAGGCGAAACAAACGAATTAGCTTCAAATCCATGCGAAACACATGATTTAGCTTCAAATCAATGCGAAGTAGAGGGCATAGCTTCAAATCCATGCGAATCAAATGGTTTAGCATCAAATACATGTGATATACATGATTTATCTTCAAATGCAGGCGAAGCAAAAGAGTTAGCTTCAAATCCATGCGAAACACATGATTTAGCTTCAAATCAATGCGAAGTAGAAGGCTTAGGCCCAAATCCATGCGAAAAAAATGCTTCAGATTCAAATACTTGTGACATACATGATTTAGCTTTAACTGCATCGGAAAATATCGAGTTAGCTTCAAATCCATGCGAAGTAGAAGGATTATCTTGCAATACATGAGAAACAAATGGTTTAGCTTCAAATACTTGTGATATACATGATTCAGCTTCAAATGCAAGCGAAACAATCGAGTTAGATAAAAATCCATGCGAATCACATAATTTAGCTTCAAATCAATGCGAAATAGAAGGTTTAGCTTCAAATCCATGCGAAACACATGAATTAGCTTCAAATACTTGCTATATAAATGATATAGCTTCAAATGCAGGGGAAACAAACGGGTTAGCTTCAAATCCATGCAAAACACAAGATTAAGCTTCAAATCAATGCTATGTAGAAGGTTTAGCTTAAAAAACAATGCGACACAAATGATTTAGCTTCAGATACTTGCGATATGAGTGATATAGCTTCAAATAAAGACGAAACAAACGAGTTAGCTTCAAATCCAAGCGAAACACATGATTTAGCTTCAAATCAATGCGATGTAGAAGATTTAGCTTCAAATCAATGCAAAACACATGATTGTGCTTCAAATAAATGCTGTGTAGAAGGTGTAGCTTCAAATCCAACCTAAACATATGAATTAGCTTCAGATACTTGCGATATAAGTGATATTGCTTCAAATGCAACGGAACGAACGAGTTAGCATCAAATCCAAGCGAAACACACGATTTCGCTTCAAATCCATGGGAAACAAATGATTTAGCTTCTGATGCTTGCGAAATATGTGATATAGCTTCAAATGCTGGAGGAACAAACGAGGTAACTTCAATTCAATGCGATACACATGATTTAGCTTCAAATCAATGCGATGCAGAAGGTTTAGCTTCAAGTCCATGCGATACACAAGATTTAGCTTCAAATCAATGCGATGTAGTAGGTTCAGCTTCAAATCCATACGAAACAAATGATTTAGCGTCAAGCACTTGGGGTATAAGTGATATAGCTTCAAATGCAGACTAATCAAACGAGATAGCTTCAAAATCCACGCTATACACATTATTTACTTCAAATACTTGCGATATAAGTGATATAGATTCCGCTGCATGTGAACCAAACGAGTTATATTCAAATCTATGAGAAACACATAATTTAGCTTCAAATCAAGGCTAAGTAGAAGTCTTAGCGTGAAGTCCATGCGACACAAATTCTTTAGCTTCATATACTTGTGGTATGCATGATTTAGCTTCAGCTGCATGCGAAACAATCGATTTAGCTTCACACCCAAGGGAAAAACATGATTTAACTGCAAATCAATGCGAAGTAGGAGACTTATCATCAATCCCATGCGAAACGAATGATGTGGCTTGAAATACATGCGAATATAAGTTTTAAAGCTTCAACTGCATGCGAAACAAACGAGTTAGCTTCAAATCCAAGAGAAACACTTAATTTAACTTCAAGTCAAAGCGAAGTAGAAGGATTAGATTCATATCCATGCGAAACGAATGGTTCAGTTTCAAATACTAGTGATATACATTATCTAGCTTCAAGAGGATGCGAAACAAACGCGTTAGCATCAAATCCATGCGAAGTGGGTGGTTTATCTTCAAATCCATGCGAAACAAATAGTTTAGCTAAAAAAACTTGTGATATACATTATTTAGCTACAACTGCATGCGAAACAGACGAGTTTGCTTCAAATCCTTGCGGAACAAATGATTTAGCTTCAAATCAATGCGATGTAGAAGATTTAGCTTCACATCTATAAGAGGTAGAAGGTTTAGCTTCAAATCAATAGAATGTAGAAGGTTTAGCTTCAAATCAATGCGATGTAGAAGGTTTAGCTTCAAATCCATACGAAACAAATGATTTAGCGTCAAGCACTTGGGGTATAAGTGATATAGCTTCAAATGCAGACTAATCAAACGAGATAGCTTCAAAATCCACGCTATACACATTATTTACTTCAAATACTTGCGATATAAGTGATATAGCCTCAAATGCAGACGAAACAAACGAGTTAGCTTAAAATCTAAGCGAAAGACATGATTTAGCTTAAAATCGATGCGATGTAGATGGCTTAGCTTCAAATACAAGCGAAACACATGATTTAGCTTCAAATCAATGCGATGTAGAAGGTTTAGCTTCAAATCAATGCAATGTAGAAGGTTTAGCATCAAATCCAAGCGAAACACGTGATTTAGCTTCAAACACTAGCGATATAAGTGATATAGGTTCAAATACAGGCGAAACGAACGAGTTAGCTTCAAATCCATGCGATACACATGATTTAGCTTCAAATCAATGCGAAGTAGAAGGATTAGCTTCAAATCCATGCGAAACAAATGATTTAGGTTCAGATATTTGCGTCAAAAGTGATATAGTTTCAAATGCAGGGGAAACAAACGAATTAGCTTCAAATCGATGCAAAACACATGATTAAGCTTCAAATCAATGAGATGTAGAAGGTTTAGCTTCAAATCCATGCGAAACAAGAGATTTAGCTTCAAACACTAGCGATATAAGTGATATAGCTTCAAATGCAGACGAATCAAACGAGTTAGCTTCAAAATCCATGCGATACACATGACGTAGCTTCAAATCAACGCGCAGTAGAGGGATTAGCTTCAAATCCATGCGAAGCAAATGATTTAGGTTAAGATACTTGCGACATAAGTGATATAGTTTCAAATGCAGGCGATACAAACGAGATAGCTTCAAATCTATACGAAACAAATGATTTAGCTGCAAATCAATGCGATGTAGAATGCTTAGCTTCTAATCCATGCGAAAGAAATAATTTAGCTTCAAATCAATGCGATGTAGAAGGTTTAGCCACAAATACATGCGAAACAAATGATTTAGCACAGGAACTTGCGGTATAAGTGATATAGCTTCAACTGCATGCGAAACAAACGAGTTTGCTTCAAATACATGCGAAACACATGATTTTGCTTCAAATACATGCGACGTAGAAGGCTTAGCTTCAAATCCATGCGAAACAAATGGTTTAGCTTCAAATACTTGTGATATACATGATTTTGCTTGAGCTTCATTCGAAACAGACAAGTTAGCTTCTAATCCATGCGAAGCACACGATTTAGCTTCAAATCAATGCAATGTAGAAGGTTTAGCATCAAATCCAAGCGAAACACATGATTTAGCTTCAAATACTTGCGTATAAGTGATCTAGCTTCAAATACAGGCGAAACGAACGAGTTAGCTTCAAATCCATGCGATACACATGATTTAGCTTCAAATCAATGCGTAGTAGAAGGATTAGCTTCAAATCCATGCGAAACAAATGATTTAGGTTCAGATACTTGCGTCAAAAGTGATATAGTTTCAAATGCAGGGGAAACAAACGAGTTAGCTTCAAATCGATGCAAAACACATGATTAAGCTTCAAATCAATGAGATGTAGAAGGTTTAGCTTCAAATCCATGCGAAACAAGAGATTTAGCTTCAAACACTAGCGATATAAGTGATATAGCTTCAAATGCAGACGAATCAAACGAGTTAGCTTCAAAATCCATGCGATACACATGATGTAGCTTCAAATCAACGCGCAGTAGAGGAATTAGCTTCAAATCCATGCGAAACAAATGATTTAGGTTAAGATACTTGCGACATAAGTGATATAGTTTCAAATGCAGGCGATACAAACGAGATAGCTTCAAATCCATACGAAACAAATGATTTAGATGCAAATCAATGCGATGTAGAAGGCTTAGCTTCTAATGCATGCGAAAGAAATAATTTAGCTTCAAATCAATGCGATGTAGAAGGTTTAGCCACAAATACATGCGAAACAAATGATTTAGCACAGGAACTTGCGGTATAAGTGATATAGCTTCAACTGCATGCGAAACAAACGAGTTTGCTTCAAATACATGCGAAACACATGATTTTGCTTCAAATAAATGCGACGTAGATGGCTTAGCTTCAAATCCATGCGAAACAAATGGTTTAGCTTCAAATACTTGTGATATACATGATTTTGCTTCAGCTTCATTCGAAACAGACGAGTTAGCTTCTAATCCACGCGAAGTAGAAGGCTTGGCTTCAAATCCATGCGAAACGAATGATTTAGCTTCAAATACTTGCGGTGTAAATGAAATAGCTACAAATGCATACGAATCAAACGAGTTAGCTTCAAAATCCATGCGATACGCATGATGTAGCTTCAAATCAACGCGCAGTAGAGGGATTAGCTTCAAATCCATGCGAACCAAATGATTTAGGTTAAAAATGCAGGGGAAACAAACGAGATAGCATCAAATCCATACGAAACAAATGATATAGCCTCAAATCAATGCGATATAGAAGGTTTAGCTTCAAATCCACGCGAAACCAATGATTTTACTTCAGATACTTGCGACGTAAGTGATATAGCTTCAAATGCAGACGAATCAAACGAGTTAGCTTCAAAATCCATGCGATACACATGATGTAGCTTCAAATCAACGCGCAGTAGACAGATTAGCTTCAAATCCATGGGAAGCAAATGATTTAGGTTAAGATACTTGCGACGTAAGTGATATAGTTTCAAATGCAGGCGATACAAACGAGATAGCTTCAAATCCATACGAAACAAATGATTTAGCTGCAAATCAATGCGATGTAGAAGGCTTAGCTTCTAATCCATATGAAAGAAATAATTTAGCTTCAAATCAATGCGATGTAGAAGGTTTAGCCACAAATACATGCGAAACAAATGATTTAGCACAGGAACTTGCGGTATAAGTGATATAGCTTCAACTGCATGCGAAACAAACGAGTTTGCTTCAAATACATGCGAAACACATGATTTTGCTTCAAATACATGCCACGTAGAAGGCTTAGCTTCAAATCCATGCGAAACAAATGGTTTAGCTTCAAATACTTGTGATATACATGATTTTGCTTGTGCTTCATTCGAAACAGACAAGTTAGCTTCTAATCCATGCGAAGCACACGATTTAGCTTCAAATCAATGCAATGTAGAAGGTTTAGCATCAAATCCAAGCGAAACACATGATTTAGCTTCAAATACTTGCGTATACGTGATCTAGCTTCAAATACAGGCGAAACGAACGAGTTAGCTTCAAATCCATGCGATACACATGATTTAGCTTCAAATCAATGCGTAGTCGAAGGATTAGCTTCAAATCCATGCGAAACAAATGATTTAGGTTCAGATACTTGCGTCAAAAGTGATATAGTTTCAAATGCAGGGGAAACAAACGAGTTAGCTTCAAATCGATGCAAAACACATGATTAAGCTTCAAATCAATGAGATGTAGAAGGTTTAGCTTCAAATCCATGCGAAACAAGAGATTTAGCTTCAAACACTAGCGATATAAGTGATATAGCTTCAAATGCAGTCGAATCAAACGAGTTAGCTTCAAAATCCATGCGATACACATGATGTAGCTTCAAATCAACGCGCAGTAGAGGAATTAGCTTCAAATCCATGCGAAACAAATGATTTAGGTTAAGATACTTGCGACATAAGTGATATAGTTTCAAATGCAGGCGATACAAACGAGATAGCTTCAAATCCATACGAAACAAATGATTTAGATGCAAATCAATGCGATGTAGAAGGCTTAGCTTCTAATGCATGCGAAAGAAATAATTTAGCTTCAAATCAATGCGATGTAGAAGGTTTAGCCACAAATACATGCGAAACAAATGATTTAGCACAGGAACTTGCGGTATAAGTGACATAGCTTCAACTGCATGCGAAACAAACGAGTTAGCGTCAAATCCAAGCGAACCACATGATTTAGCTTCAAATCAATGCGAAGTAGAAGGCTTAGCTTCAAATCCATTCGAAACACATTATTTAGCTTCAAATCAATGCGAAGTAGAAGGCTTAGCATCAAATCCATGCGACACAAATTATTTAGCTTCATATACTTGCGATATAAGTGATATAGATTCAAATGCAGGCGAAACAAACGAGTGAGCTTCAAATCCAAGCATAACACATGATTTAACTTGAAATCAATGCGTAGTAGACGGCTTAGCTTCAAATCAATGCGAAACATATGGTTTAGCTTCAAATACTTGTGATATACATGATTTAACTTCAACTGCATGTGAAACAGACGTGTTAGCTACAAATTCAAACGAAACACATGATTCACCTTCAAATAAATGCGAAGTAGAAGGCTTAGCTTCAAATCCATGCGAAACGAATGATTTGGATTGAAATACTTGAGAATATAAGTGATATAGATTCAACTGCATGCGAAACAAAAGAGTTATCTTCAAATCCAAGAGAAACACATGATTTAACTTCAAGTCAAAGCGAAGTAGAAGGCTTAGCTTCAAATCCATGCGAAACGAATGATTTAGCTTGAAATGCTTGAGAATATAAGTGATATAGATTCAACTGCATGCGAAACAAAAGAGTTATCTTCTAATCCATGCAAAACACATGATTTAGCTTCAAATCAATGTGAAGTAGAAGGCTTAGCTTCAAATCCATGCGAACCGAATGATTAGGCTTCAAATACTTGCGAATATAAGTGATATAGATTCCACTGCATGCGAACCAAACGAGTTATATTCAAATCTATGAGAAACACATAATTTAGCTTCAAATCAAGGCTAAGTAGAAGGCTTAGCGTGAAGTCCATGCGACACAAATTCTTTAGCTTCATATACTTGTGGTATGCATGATTTAGCTTCAGCTGCATGCGAAACAATCGATTTAGCTTCACACCCAAGGGAAAAACATGATTTAACTGCAAATCAATGCGAAGTAGGAGACTTATCATCAAACCCATGCGAAACGAATGATGTGGCTTCAAATACATGCGAATATAAGTTTTCAAGCTTCAACTGCATGCGAAACAAACGAGTTAGCTTCAAATCCAAGAGAAATACTTAATTTATCTTCAAGTCAAAGCGAAGTAGAAGGATTAGATTCATATCCATGCGAAACGAATGGTTTAGTTTCAAATAATTGCGAATATAAGTGATATAGCTTCAAATGCAGGCGGAACAAACGAGTTAGCGTCAAGTCCATGCGAATCACATGGTTTAGCATTATATTCATGTGAAACACATTGTTTAGCTTAATATTCATTCGAGTCAAATGGTTCAGTTTCAAATACTAGTGATATACATTATTTAGCTTCAAGAGGATGCGAAACAAACGCGTTAGCATCAAATCCATGCGAAGTGTGTGGCTTATCTTCAAATCCATGCGAAACAAATAGTTTAGCTAAAAAAACTTGTGATATACATTATTTAGCTACAACTGCATGCGAAACAGACGAGTTTGCTTCAAATCCTTGCGGAACACATGATTTAGCTTCAAATCAATGCGATGTAGAAGATTTAGCTTCACATCTATAAGAGGTAGAAGGTTTAGCTTCAAATCAATAGAATGTAGAAGGTTTAGCTTCAAATCAATGCGATGTAGAAGGTTTAGCTTCAAATCCATACGAAACAAATGATTTAGCTTCAAGCACTTGGGGTATAAGTGATATAGCTTCAAATGCAGACTAATCAAACGAGATAGCTTCAAAATCCACGCTATACACATTATTTAGCTTCAAATACTTGCGATATAAGTGATATAGCCTCAAATGCAGACGAAACAAACGAGTTACCTTAAAATCTAAGCGAAAGACATGATTTATCTTAAAATCGATGCGATGTAGATGGCTTAGCTTCAAATACAAGCGAAACACATGATTTAGCTTCAAATCAATGCGATGTAGAAGGTTTTGCTTCAAATCAATAAGAGGTGGAAGATTTAGCTTCAAATCAATAGAATGTAGAAGGTTTCGCTTCAAATCAATGCGATGTAGGAGGTTTAGATTCAAATCCATACGAAACACATGATTTAGCTTCAAATCAATTCGAAGGACAAGGCTTAGATTCAAATCCATGCGAAACATATGATTTAGCTTCAAATCAATGCGAAGTAGAAGTCGTAGCTTCAAATCCATGCGAAACAATGGTTTAGCTACAAATACTTGTGATATACATTATTTAGCTACAACTGCATGCGAAACAAACGAGTTAGCTCCAAATCCATGCGAAACACACGATTTATCTTCAAATCAATGCGATGTAGAAGGTTTAGCTTCAAATCCATACGACACATATGATTTAGCTTCAAATACTTTCGATATAAGTGATATAGATTCAAAAGCTGGAGGAACAAACGTGGTAGCTTCAATTCCATGCGAAACACATGACTTATCTTCAAATCAATGCGATGTAGAAGGTTTAGCTTCAAGTCCATGCGATACACATGATTTAGCTTCAAATCAATTAGAAGGACAAGGCTTAGATTCAAATCCATGCGAAACAAATGATTTAGCTTCAAATCAATGCGAAGTAGAAGGCATAGCTACAAATCCATGCGAAACAAATGGTTTAGCTACAAATACTTGTGATATACATTATTTAGCTACAACTGCATGCGAAACAAACGAGTTAGCTTCAAATCCATGCGAAACACATGATTTAGCTTCAAATCAATGCGATGTAGAAGATTTAGCTTCAAATCCATACGAAACACATGATTTAGCTTCAAATCAATTAGAAGGACAAGGCTTAGATTCAAATCCATGCGAAACAAATGATTTAGCTTCAAATCAATGCGAAGTAGAAGGCATAGTTTCAAATCCATGCGAAACAAATGGTTTAGCTACAAATACTTGTGATATACATTATTTAGCTACAACTGCATGCGAAACAAACGAGTTAGCTTCAAATCCATGCGAAACACATGATTTAGCTTCAAATCAATGCGATGTAGAAGATTTAGCTTCAAATCCATACGAAACACATGATTTAGCTTCAAATGAATTAGAAGGACAAGGCTTAGATTCAAATCCATGCGAAACAAATGATTTAGCTTCAAATCAATAAGAAGTAGAGGGCATAGCTTCAAATCCATGCGATACACATGATTTAGTTTCAAATACTTGCGATATAAGTGATATAGCTTAAAAAGCTGGAGGAACAAACGAGTTAGCTTAAAATCAATGCGAAACACATGATTTAGCGAGCAAATCAATGCGATGTAGAAGGTATAGCTTCAAATCCATGCGAAACAAATAATTTAGCATCAGATACTTGCGATATAAGTGATATAGCTTCAAATGCAGGGGAAACAAACGAGTTAGCTTCAAATCCAAGCGAAACACATGATTCAGCTGCAAATCAATGCGATGTAGAAGGTTTAGCTTCAAATCCATGCGACACATATGATTTAGCTTCAAATACTTGTGATATAAGTGATATAGCTTCAAAAGCAGGGGGAACAGACGAGGTATCTTCAATTCCACGCGAAACAAATAATTTAGCTTCAAATCAATGCAAAGTAGAAGGCGTAGCTTCAAATCCATGCGAAACAAATGGTTTAGCTGCAAATACTTGTGATATACATTATTTAGCTACAACTGCATGCGAAACAAACGAGATAGCTCCAAATCCATGCGAAACACACGATTTAGCTTCAAATCAATGCGATGAAGAAGGTTTAGCTTCAAATCCATACGACACATATGATTTAGCTTCAAATACTTTCGATATAAGTGATATAGATTCAAAAGCTGGAGGAACAAACGTGGTAGCTTCAATTCCATGCGAAACACATGACTTATCTTCAAATCAATGCGATGTAGAAGGTTTAGCTTCATGTCCATGCGATACACAAGATTTAGCTTCAAATCAATGCGATGTAGTAGGTTCAGCTTCAAATCCATGCGACACATATGATTTAGTTTCAAATACTTGCGATATAAGTGATATAGCTTCAAAGCAGGAGGATCAAACGAGGTAGCTTCAATTCCATGCGAAACAAATGATTTAGCTTCAAATCAATGCAAAGAAGAAGGCGTAGCTTCAAATCCATGCGAAACAAATGGTTTAGTTGCAAATACTTGTGATATACATTATTTAGCTACAACTGCATGCGAAACAAACGAGTTAGCTCCAAATCCATGCGAAACACACGATTTATCTTCAAATCAATGCGATGTAGAAGGTTTAGCTTCAAATCCATACGAAACACATGATTTAGCTTCAAATCAATTCGAAGGACAAGGCTTAGATTAAAATCCATGCGAAACAAATGATTTAGCTTCAAATCAATGCGATGTAGTAGGAGCAGCTTCAAATCCATTCGAAACAAATGGTTTAGCTACAAATACTTGTGATATAAGATTATTTAGCTACAACTGCCTGCGAAACAAACGAGTTAGTTTCAAATCCATGCGAAACACACGATTTATCTTCAAATCAATGCCATGTAGAAGGTTTAGCTTCAAATCCATACGACACATATGATTTAGCTTCAAATACTTGCGATATAAGTGATATAGCATCAAAAGCTGGTGGAACAAACGCGGTAGCTTCAATTCCATGCGAAACAAATGATTTAGCTTCAAATCAATGCGAAGTAGAAGGCTTAGCTTCAAATCCATGCGAAACAAATGGTTTAGCTACAAATACTTGCGACATACATTATTTAGCTTCAAATACAGGCGAAACGAACGAGTTAGCTTCAAAATCCACGCGATACACATGATTTAGCTTCAAATACTTGCGATATAAGTGATGTAGATTCAACTGCAGGCGAAACGAACGAGTTAGCTTCAAATCCATGCGAATCACATGATTTAGTTTCAAATCAATGCGAACTAGTAGGCTTAGCTTCTAATCCATGGGAAACAAATGATTTACATTCAAATACTTGCGATATAAGTGATATAGCTTCAAATGCAGGCGAAACGAACGATTTAGCTTCAAATCAATGCGAAGTAGAAGGCTCATTTTCAAATCTATTTGAATCAAATGGTTTAGCTTCAACTACTTGTGATATACATGATTTAGCTTCATCTGCATGCGATACAAACGAGTTAGCTTCAAATCCATGCGAAAAACATGTTTTAACTTCAAATGAATGTAAAGTGAAGGCCTAGCTTCAAATCTATGCGACATAAATGCAATAGCTTTAAATGCTTGCGATATAAATGATATAGTTACAACTCCATGCGAAACAAACGAGTTATCTTCAAAACCATGCGAAACACAGGATTCAGCTTCATTTTCATGAGAAACACATGGTTTAGCTTCATATTCCTGGAAACAAATGGTTTCGATTCAGATACTCGTGATAAACATGATTCAGCTCCAACTGCATGCGAAACTAACGAGTTAGCTTCAAATCCAAAGGAAGCACTTGATTTAGCCTTAAATCAATGCGATGTAGATGATTTAGCTTCAAATCCGTGAGAAGCGAATGATTTAGTTTCAAATACATGTGATATACATAATTTTGCTCCAAGTGCATGGGAAACAAACGATTTAGCATCAAATCCAAGCGAAACACATGATTTAGCTTCAAATGAATGCGAAGTAGAAGGCATAGCTTCAAATCCATGCGAAACACATGATTTAGTTTTAAATCAATAGGAACTAGAAGGCTTAGCATCAAATCCATGAGACACAAATTATTTAGCTTCATATACTTGCGATATAAGTGATATAGATTCAAATACAGGCGAAACAAACGAGTGAGCTTCAAATCCAAGCATAACACATGATTTAACTTCCAATCAATGCGAAGTAGACGGCTTAGCTTCAAATACATGAAAAAAAAGATTTTTCGTCAGTTAATTGCGATATAAGTGATATAGCTTCAAATGCACGCGGACAATACGAGTTAGTTTCAAAACCATTCGATACGCAAGATTTAGCTTCAATTCGATGCGAAGTAGAAGGATTAGCTTCAAATCCGAGCGAAACACAAGATTTAGTTTCAAATACGTGCGATATAAATCAAATAGCTACAAATGCAGATGAAACAAACGAGTTATCTTCAAATTCATGTGAATCATATGATTTAGCTTCAAATCAATGCGACGTTGAAGACTTAGCTTCAAATCCATGCGAATCAAATGGTTTAGCTTCAAATCAGTGCGAAGAAGAAGGCTTAGCTTCAAATCCATGCGAAACGCATGATTTAGCTATAAATCAATGCGAAGTAGAAGGCTTAGTTTCAAATAGAATAAAAACAAATGGTTTATCGACAGATAATTGCGATACAAGTGATATAGCTTCAAATGCAGGCTAAACAATAGAGTTAGCTTCAAATCAATCCTATGTAGAAGGCATAGCTTAAAAAACAATGCGACACAAATGATTTAGCTTCAGATACTTGCGATATGAGTGATATAGTTTCAAATGCAGACGAATCAAACGAGTTTGCTGCAAAAACCATGCGAAACACAAGATTTAGCTTCTAATAAATGCGAAGTGGAAGGCTTAGCTTCAAATCCGTGCGAGAGACATGATTTAGTTTCAAATCAGTGCGATGTAGGAGGATTAGCTTCAAATCCCATGCGAAACACATGATGTATCTTCAAATTCATACGAAACACATGGTTTAGCTTCAAATACATGCGAAACAAATGGTTTAGCGTCAAATCAATGCGAAGTAAAAGGCTTAGCTTCTACCCCATGCGTAACGAACGATTTAGATTCAAATACTTGCGATATAAGTGACATAGTTTCAAATGCAGGCGAAACAAACGAGTTAGCTTCGAATCCATGCGAAACACATGATTGAGCTTCAAATCAATGCGATGTAGAAGGTTTAGCTTCAAATCCATGCGAAACAAATGATTTAGGTTCACATACTTGCGATATATGTGATATAGCTTCAAATGCAGGAGAAACAAACTAGTTACCTCCAAATCGATGAGGAACAAATGATTTAGCTTCAAATCAATGCGAAGTAGAAGACTTAGCTTCAAATCCATGAGAAACAAATGATTTAGCTTCAAATAAAAGCGATGTAGAAGGTTTAGCGTCAAATCCACGCGGAACAAACGAGTTAGCTTCGAATCCATGCAAAACACATGATTGACCTTCAAATCAATGCGAAGTAGGAGGCATAGCTTCAAATCCGTGCGAAAGACATGATTTAGTTTCAAATCAGTGCGATGTAGGAGGATTTGCTTCAAATCCCATGCGAAACACATGATGTATCTTCAAATTCATACGAAACACATGGTTTAGCTTCAAATACATGCGAAACAAATGGTTTAGCGTCAAATCAATGCGAAGTAACGGCTTAGCTTCTACCCCATGCGTAACGAATGATTTAGATTCAAATACTTGCGAATATAAGAGATACAGCTTCAAATGCATGCGAAATCAACGAGTTAGCTTCAAGTCCACGCGAAACACATGATTTAGCTGCAGATCAATGCGATATAGAAGGTTTAGCTTCAAATCCAAGCAAAACAAACAATTTAGCATCAGATACTTGCGTTATAAGTGATATAGCTTCAAATGCAGACGAATCAAACGAGTTTGCTGCAAAAACCATGCGAAACACATGATTTAGCTTCTAATCAATGCGAAGTAGAAGGCTTATCTTCAAATCCAAGCGACACTAATTATTTAGCTTCAAATACTTGCGATATAAGTGATATAGGTTCAACTGCAGGCGTAACAAACGAGTTAGCTTCAAATCCATGCGAAACATATGATTTAGCTTCAAATCAAAGCGAAACTCATGATTTAGATTCAAATCAATGCGAACTACATGATTTGGCTTCAGATACTTGCGATATAAGTGGTATAGCTTCAAATACAGGAGGAACGAACGAGATAGCCTCAAATCAATGCGAAGTAGAAGGCTTAGCTTCAAATCCAAGCAAAACACTAGATTTAGCTTCAAATCAATGCAAAGTAGAAAGACTAGCTTCAAATCCATGCGAATACTTCAAATACTTGTGATATACATGATATAGCTTCAAATGCAGGCGAAACAAACGAGTTAGTTTCAAATCCATGCGAAACACATGATTTAGATGCAAAAACAATGCGAATTAGAAGGCTTAGCTTCAAATCCTTGCGACACAAATGGATTAGCTTCAAATAATTCCGACATAAATGGTATAGCTTCAACTGCATGCGAAACAAACGAGATAGCTTCAAACCCAAGCGAAACAAATGATCTAGCTTCAAATTAATGCACAGTAGAAGGTTTAGCTTCAAATCCATGCGAAACGAATGGTTTAGCTTCAAGCACTTGCGATATAAGTGATATAGCTTCAAATGCAGACGAAACAATCGAGTTAGCTTCAAATCCATGCGAAATACATAATTTATCTTCAAATCAATGCGATGTAGAAGGTTTAGCTTCAAATCCATGCGTAAGACATGATTTACCTTCAAATCAATTCGAAGTACACGGCTTAGATTCAAATCCATGCGAAACAAATTGTTTAGCTACAAATACTTGTGTTATACGTTATTTAGATTCAACTGCATGCGCTACAAAAGAGTCAGCTTCAAATACATGCGAAACACAAGATTTAGCAGCAAATCAATGCGATGTAGAAGGTTTCGCTTCAAATCCATGCAAAACACATGATTAAGCTTCAAATCAATTCTATGTAGAAGGTTTAGCATCAAATCCAAGCGAAACAAATGATTTAGCTTCAAACACTTGGGAAATAAGCGATATAGCTTCAAATGCGGACGAATCAAACGAGTTAGCTTGAAAATCCATGCGATACGCATGATTTAGCTTCAAATCAATTCGAAGTAGAAGGATTAGCTTCAATCCACGGGAATCAAATGATTTAGGATCAAATCTATAAGATGTAGACGGTTTAGCTTCAAATCAATGCTATGTAGCAGGTTTAGCTTCATATCTGTGCGAAACAAATGATTTAGCTTCAAATACTCTCGATATTAGTGATATAGCTTCAAATGAAGAAGAAACAAACGAGATAGCTTCAAATCCATGCGAAACAAATGATTTATGTTCAAATACTCTCGATATTAGTGATATAGCTTCAAATGCAGACGAAACAAACGAGTTAGCATCGAATCCATTCGAAACAAATGATTTAGCTTCAGATACTTTCTATATAAATGATATAGCTTCAAATGCAGGGGAAACAAACGTGTTAGCTTCAATCCATCCAAAACACATGATTAAGCTTCAAATCAATTCTATGTAGAATGTTTAGCATCAAATCCAAGCGAAGCAAATGATTTAGCTTCGAAACACTTGGGATATAAGCGATATAGCTTCAAATGCAGACGAATCAAACGTGTTAGCTTCAAAATCCATGCAATACACTTGACTTAGCTTCAAATAAATGGGAAGTAGAAGTCTTAGCATCAAATCCATGCGGACCAAATGATTTAGCTTCAGATACTTGCGATATAAGTGATACAGCTTCAAATGCAGACGAAACAAACGAGTTAGCTTCAAATCCAAGCGAAATACATAATTTAGCTTCAAATCAATGCGATGCAGGTTCAGCTTCAATTCCATGCGAAACAAATGATTTAGCTTCAAATCAACTCGAAGTACAAGGATTAGATTCAAATCCATGCGAAACACATGATTTAGCTTCAAATTCATGAGAAGCACATGGTTTAGATTCGTATATTTGCGAAACGAATAGTTTAGATTCAAATATTTGTGATATACATGATTCAGATACAACTGCATGCAAAACAAACGAGATAGCTTCAAATCCAAGCGAAACACATGATTTAGCAGCAAATCAATGCGATGTAGAAGGTTTAGCTTCAAATCCATGAAAAACCAATGATTTTGCTTTAGATACATGCGATATAAGTGATATAGCTTCAAATACAGACGAAACAAACGAGTTAGCTTCAAATCCAAGCGAAACACATGACTTAGCTCGAAATCAATGTGATTTAGAAGGATCAGCTTCAAATCCATGCGAAACAAACAATTGAGCTTCAAACACTTCGGATATAGGTGATACAGCTTCAGCTGCATGCGAAACAAACGAGTTAGCTTCAAGTCCATGAGAAACACATGATTTAGGCTCAAAACAATACGAAGTAGAAGGTTTAGCTTCAAAACCATGCGAAACAAATGATTTAGGTTCAGATACTTGCGATATCAGTGATATAGCTTCAAATGCAGGCGAAACAAACGAGTTAGCTTCGAATCCAAGCGAAACATATGATTTAGCTTCAAATACTTGTGATATACATGATTTTAATTCAGTTGCATTCGAAACAAACCAGTTAGCTTCAAATCCATGTGAAACAAATGATTTAGTTTCGATTCAATTTCTGGTAGAAGGATATATAGCTTCAAATCCATGCGAAACAAATGATTTATGTTCAAATACTCTCGATATTAGTGATACAGCTTCAAATGCAGACGAAACAAACGAGTTAGCATCGAATCCATGCGAAACAAATGATTTAGCTTCAGATAATTTCTATATAAATGATATAGCTTCAAATGCAGGGGAAACAAACGTGTTAGCTTCAAATCCATGCAAAACACATGATTAAGCTTCAAATCAATTCTATGTAGAAGGTTTAGCATCAAATCCAAGCGAAACAAATGATTTAGCTTCAAACACTTGGGATATAAGCGATATAGCTTCAAATGCAGACGAATCAAACGAGTTAGCTTCAAATCCAAGCGAAACACATGTCTTAGCTCCAAATCAATGTGATTTATAAGGATCAGCTTCAAATCCATGCGAAACAAACAATTAAGCTTCAAACACTTCGGATATAGGTGATACAGCTTCAGCTGCATGCGAAACAAACGAGTTAGCTTCAAGTCCATGAGAAACAAGTGACTTAGGTTCAGATACTTGCGATATCAGTGATATAGCTTCAAATGCAGGCGAAACAAACGAGTTAGCTTCGAATCCAAGCGAAACATATGATTTAGCTTCAAATACTTGTGATATACATGATTTTAATTCAGTTGCATTCGAAACAAACCAGTTAGCTTCAAATCCATGTGAAACAAATGATTTAGTTTCGTTTCAATTTCTGGTAGAAGGATATATAGCTTCAAATCCATGCGAAACAAGTGATTTATGTTCAAATACTCTCGATATTAGTGATATAGCTTCAAATGCAGACGAAACAAACGAGTTAGCTTCAAATCCATGCGGAGCAAAGGGTTTAGCATCAAATACTTGTGATATACATGAATCAGTTTCAACTGCATGTGTAACAAACGAGTTAGTTTCAAATCCAAACGAAAAACATTATTTAGCTTCAAATCAATGCCATGTAGAATGTTTGGCTTCAATTCCATGCGAAACAAGTGATTGCTTCAAATGGAAACGAATCAAACGAGTTAGCTTCCAAATCCATGCGAAACACATGATTTAGGTTCAAAACAATACGAAGTAGAAGACTTAGCTTCAAATCCATGCAAAACAAATGATTTAGGTTCAGATACTTGCGATATCAGTGATATAGCTTCAAATGCAGGCGAAACAAACGAGTTAGCTTCGAATCCAAGCGAAACACATGATTTAGATTCAAATCAATGCAAAGTAGAAGGTTTAGCATCAAATCCATGCAACACAAATTATTTAGTTTCTTACGATATAAGTGATCAAATGCAGGCGAAACAAACGAGTTAGCTTCAAATCGATGCAAAACACATGATTCAGCTTCAAATCAATGCTATGTAGAAGGTTCCGCATCAAATCCAAGCGAAACAAATGATTTACCTTCAGATACTTGCGATACAAGTGATATAGCTTCAAATGCAGACAAAACAAACGAGTTAGCTTCATATCCAAGCGAAACACATGATTTAGCTTCATATCAATGCGAAGTAGAAGGCTTAGCTTCAAATCCATGCGACACAACTGATTGAGCATCAAATACTTGCGATATAATTGATATAGCTTCAAATGCTGGCGACACAAACGAGTTAGCATCCTATCCATGCGAAATACATGATTTAGCTTCAAATCCAAGAGAAACACATGATTTAGCTTCAAATCAATGCGATGTAGAAGGTTTAGCTTCAAATCTTTGCGAAACAAATGATGTAGCTTCAAGCACTCTCGATATTAGTGATATAGCTTCAAATGCAGAAGAAACACACGAGTTAGCTTTAAATCGATGCGATACACATGATTTAGCTTCAAATCAATGGGTAGTAGAAGTCTTAGCATCAAATCCATGCGAAACAAGTGATTTAGCTTCAAACATTGGGGATATAATTGATATAGCTTCAAATGCAGGCGAAACAAACGAGATAGCTTCAAATCAATGCGAAACAAATGATTTATCTGCAAATCAATGCGATGTAGAAGGCTTAGCTTCACATCCATGAAAAACAAATGATTTTGCTTTAGATACTTGCGATATAAGTGATATAGCTTCAAATGCAGACGATTCAAACGAGTTTGCTGCAAAAACCATGCGAAACACAAGATTTAGCTTCTAATCAATGCGAAGTAGAAGGCTTAGCTTCAAATCCATGCGAATCAAATGACTTAGCTGCAAATCAATGCGATGTAGAAGGTTTAGTTTCAAATCCATGCGTAACACATGATTTACCTTCAAATAAATTCGAAGTACACGGCTTAGATTCAAATCCATGCGAGACAAATTGTTTAGCTACAAATACTTGTGTTATACGTTATTTAGATTCAACTGCATGCGCAACAAACGAGTCAGCTTCAAATATATGAGAAACACATGGTTTAGCAGCAAATCAATGCGATGTAGACGGCTTAGCTCCAAATACATGAAAAAAAAGATTTTTCTTCAGATAATTGCGATATAAGTGATATAGCTTCAAATGCACGCGGACAATACGAGTAAGTTTCAAATCCATTCGATACGCAAGATTTAGCTTCAAATCGATGCGAAGTAGAAGGATTAGCTTCAAATCCGAGCGAAACACAAGATTTAGTTTCAAACACGTGCGATATATATGAAATAGCAACAAATGCAGATGAAACAAACGAGTTATCTTCAAATTCATGTGAATCACATGATTTAGCTTCAAATCAATGCGACGTTGAAGTCTTAGCTTCAAATCAATGCGAATCAAATGGTTTAGCTTCAAATCTTTGTGAAGTAGAAGGCTTAGCTTCAAATCCATGCGATACGCATGATTTAGCTATAAATCAATGCGAAGTAGAAGGCTTAGTTTCAAATAGAAAAAAAACAAATGGTTTATCGTCAGATAATTGCGATACAAGTGATATAGCTTCAAGTGCAGGCTAAACAATCGAGTTAGCTTCAAATCAATCCTATGTAGAAGGCATAGCTTAAAAAACAATGCGACACAAATGATTTAGCTTCAGATACTTGCGATATGAGTGATATAGTTTCAAATGCACACGAATCAAACGAGTTAGCTTCAAAATCCACGCGATACACATGATTTATCTTCAAACACTTGCGATATAAGTGATGTAGATTCAACTGCAGGCAAAACGAACGAGTTAGCTTCAAATCCATGCGAAACACATGATTGAGCTTCAAATCAATGCAAAGTAGGAGGCTTAGCTTCAAATCCGTGCGAAAGACATGATTTAGTTTCAAATCAGTGCGATGTAGGAGGATTTGCTTCAAATCCCATGCGAAACACATGATGTATCTTCAAATTCATACGAAACACATGGTTTAGCTTCAAATACATGCGAAACAAATGGTTTAGCGTCAAATCAATGCGAAGTAAAAGGCTTAGCTTCTACCCCATGCGTAACGAATGATTTAGATTCAAATACTTGCGAATATAATAGATACAGCTTCAAATGCATGCGAAATCAACGAGTTAGCTTCAAGTCCACGCGAAACACATGATTTAGCTGCAAATCAATGCGATGTAGAAGGTTTAGCTTCAAATCCAAGCAAAACAAACAATTTAGCATCAGATACTTGCGTTATAAGTGATGTAGCTTCAAATGCAGACGAATTAAACGAGTTTGCTGCAAAAACCATGCGAAACAAATGATTTAGCTTCTAATCAATGCGAAGTAGAAGGCTTAGCTTCAAATCCAAGCGACACTAATTATTTAGCTTCAAATACTTGCGATATAAGTGACATAGTTTCAAATGCAGGCGAAACAAACGAGTTAGCTTCGAATCCATGCGAAACACATGATTGAGCTTCAAATCAATGCGAAGTAGGAGGCTTAGCTTCAAATCAATGCGATGTAGAAGGTTTAGCTTCAAATCAATGCGAAGTAGAAGGTTTAGCTTCAAATCCGCGCGAAACAAATGATTTAGCTTCAGATACTAGCGATATAAGTGATATAGCTTCAAATGCAGACGAAACAAACGAGTTAGCTTCAACTCCACGCGAAACACATGATTAAGCTTCATATCAATGCTATGTAGAGAAGGTTCAGCTTCAAATCCATGCGAAACATATGATTTTTCTTCAAATACTTGCGATACAAGTGATATAGCTTCAAATGCAGGCGAAACAAACCAGTTAGCTTCATATCCATGCGAAACAAACGATTTAGCTGCAAATCAATGCGATGTAGAAGGTTTAGCTTTAAATCCTTGCGAAACACATGATTTAGCTTCAAATAAATGCGATGTAGAAGGTTTAGCTTCAAATCCATGCGAAACAAATGATTTAGGTTCACATACTTGCGATATATGTGATATAGCTTCAAATGCAGGAGAAACAAACTAGTTACCTCCAAATCGATGAGGAACAAATGATTTAGCTTCAAATCAATGCGAAGTAGAAGACTTAGCTTCAAATCCATGAGAAACAAATGATTTAGCTGCAAATCAATGCGATGTAGAAGGTTTAGCTTTAATTCCTTGCGAAACACATGATTTAGCTTCAAATAAAAGCGATGTAGAAGGTTTAGCGTCAAATCCACGCGGAACAAATGATTTAGCTTCAGGTAGTTGCGATGTAAGTGATATAGTTACAAATGCAGGCGAAACAAACGAGTTAGCTTCAAATCCATGCGAATCAAATGACTTAGCTGCAAATCAATGCGATGTAGAAGTTTTAGATTCAAATCCATGCGTAACACATGATTTACCTTCAAATCAATTCGAAGTACACGGCTTAGATTCAAATCCATGCGAGACAAATTGTTTAGCTACAAATACTTGTGTTATACGTTATTTAGATTCAACTGCATGTGCAACAAACGAGTCAGCTTCAAATGCAGGCTAAACAATCGAGTTAGCTTCAAATCAATCCTATGTAGAAGGCATAGCTTAAAAAACAATGCGACACAAATGATTTAGCTTCAGATACATGCGATATGAGCGATATAGCTTCAAATGCAGACGAATCAAACGAGTTTGCTGCAAAAACCATGCGAAACACATGATTTAGCTTCAAACCAATGCGATGACGAAGGTTTAGCTTCAAATCCGCGCGAAACAAATGATTTACATTCAAATACTTGCGATATAAGTTTTATAGCTTCAAATGCAGGAGAGACAAAAGAGTTAGCTTCAAATCCACGCGAAACACATGATTTAGCTGCAAGTCAATGCGATGTAGAAGGTTTAGCTTCTAATCCAAGCACAACAAACGATTTAGCATCAGATACTTGCGTTATAAGTGATATAGCTTCAAATGCACGCGGACAATACGATTTAGTTTCAAATCCATTCGATACGCAAGATTTAGCTTCAAATCGATGCGAAGTAGAAGGATTAGCTTCAAATCCGAGCGAAACACAAGATTTAGTTTCAAACACGTGCGATATATATGAAATAGCAACAAATACAGATGAAACAAACGTGTTATCTTCAAATTCATGTGAATCACATGATTTAGCTTCAAATCAATGCGACGTTGAAGTCTTAGCTTCAAATCAATGCGAATCAAATGGTTTAGCTTCAAATCAGTGCGAAGTAGAAGGCTTAGCTTCAAATCCATGCGAAACGCATGATTTAGCTATAAATCAATGCGAAGTAGAAGGCTTAGTTTCAAATAGAAAAAAAACAAATGGTTTATCGTCAGATAATTGCGATACAAGTGATATAGCTTCAAATGCAGGCTAAACAATCGAGTTAGCTTCAAATCAATCCTATGTAGAAGGCATAGCTTAAAAAACAATGCGACACAAATGTTTTAGCTTCAGATACTTGCGATATGAGTGATATAGCTTCAAATGCAGACGAATCAAACGAGTTTGCTGCAAAAACCATGCGAAACACAAGATTTAGCTTCTAATCTATGCGAAGTAGAAGGCTTCGCTTCAAATCCAAGCGACATTAATTATTTAGCTTCAAATACTTGCGATATAAGTGACATAGCTTCAAATGCAGGCGAAACAAACGAGTTAGCTTCAAATCCATGCGAAATACATGATTTAGCTTCAAACCAATGCGATGACGAAGGTTTAGCTTCAAATCCGCGCGAAACAAATGATTTACGTTCAAATACTTGCGATATAAGTTTTATAGCTTCAAATGCAGGAGAGACAAAAGAGTTAGCTTCAAATCCACGCGAAACACATGATTTAGCTGCAAGTCAATGCGATGTAGAAGGTTTAGCTTCTAATCCAAGCACAACAAACGATTTAGCATCAGATACTTGCGTTATAAGTGAAATAGCTTCAAATGCAGACGATTCAAACGAGTTTGCTGCAAAAACCATGCGAAACACAAGATTTAGCTTCTAATCAATGCGAAGTAGAAGGCTTAGCTTCAAATCCAAGCGACACTAATTATCTAGCTTCAAATACTTGCGATATAAGTGACATAGCTTCAAATGCAGGCGAAACAAACGAGTAAGCTTCAAATCCATGCGAAACACATGATTTAGCTGCAAATCAATGCGATGTAGAAGACTTAGCTTCAAATCCATGAGAAACAAATGATTTAGCCTCAAATACTTGCGATATAAGTGATATAGCATCGAATCCATGCGAAACACATGATTTAGCTGCAAATCAATGCGATGTAGAAGGTTTAGCTTCAAATCCAAGCAAAACGCATGATTTAGCTTCAAACTAATGCGATGTAGAAGTCTTAGCATCAAATCCACGCGGAACAAATGATTTAGCTTCAGATAGTAGCGATGTAAGTGATATAGTTACACATGCAGGCGAAAAAAACGAGTTAGCTTCAAATCCATGCGAATCAAATGACTTAGCTGCAAATCAATGCGACGTTGAAGTCTTAGCTTCAAATCAATGCGAATCAAATGGTTTAGCTTCAAATCAGTGCGAAGTAGAAGGCTTAGCTTCAAATCCATGCGAAACGCATGATTTAGCTATAAATCAATGCGAAGTAGAAGGCTTAGTTTCAAATAGAAAAAAAACAAATGGTTTATCGTCAGATAATTGCGATACAAGTGATATAGCTTCAAATGCAGGCTAAACAATCGAGTTAGCTTCAAATCAATCCTATGTAGAAGGCATAGCTTAAAAAACAATGCGACACAAATGATTTGGCTTCAGATACTTGCGATATGAGTGATATAGCTTCAAATGCAGACGAATCAAACGAGTTTGCTGCAAAAACCATGCGAAACACAAGATTTAGCTTCTAATCAATGCGAAGTAGAAGGCTTAGCTTCAAATCCAAGCGAGATTAATTATTTAGCTTCAAATACTTGCGATATAAGTGACATAGCTTCAAATGCAAGCGAAACAAACGAGTTATCGTCAAATCCATGCGAAACACATAATTTAGCATCAAATCCATGTGAAGTAGAAGATTTAGGTTCAAATACATGCGACAAAAATGAATTAGCTTCAAATGCTTGTGATATAAATGATGTAGCTTCAAATGCAGGCGAAACAAACGAGTTAGCGTCAAATCCAAGCAAAACACATGATTTAGCTTCAAATCAATGCGAAGTAGAAGGCTTAGCTTCAAATCCATGCGAAACAAATGCTTTAGATTCAAATACTTGTGATATAAATGATTTAGCTTCAACCGGATGCGATACAAACGAGTTCGCGTCAAATCCAAGCGAAACACATGATTTAGATTCAAATTAATTCGAAACACATGGTTTATCTTAATATTCATGCGAAACAAATGGCTCAGCTTCAAATACTTGTGATATACATGATTGAGCTTCAACTGCATGCGAAACAAACGAGTTATTTTCAAATCCATGCGAAACACAAGATTTAGCTTCAAATCAATGCAAAGTAGAAGGTTTAGCATCAAATCCATGCAACACAAATTATTTAGTTTCTTATACTTACGATATAAGTGATCAAATGCAGGCGAAACAAACGAGTTAGCTTCAAATCGATGCAAAACACATGATTCAGCTTCAAATCAATGCTATGTAGAAGGTTCCGCATCAAATCCAAGCGAAACAAATGATTTACCTTCAGATACTTGCGATACAAGTGATATAGCTTCAAATGCAGGCAAAACAAACGAGTTAGCTTCATATCCAAGCGAAACACATGATTTAGCTTCATATCAATGCGAAGTAGAAGGTTTAGCTTCAAATCTGTGCGAAACAAATGATGTAGCTTCAAGCACTCTCGATATTAGTGATATAGCTTCAAATGCAGAAGAAACACACGAGTTAGCTTTAAATCGATGCGATACACATGATTTAGCTTCAAATCAATGGGTAGTAGAAGTCTTAGCATCAAATCCATGCGAAACAAGAGATTTAGCTTCAAACATTGGGGATATAATTGATATAGCTTCAAATGCAGGCGAAACAAACGACATAGCTTCAAATCAATGCGAAACAAATGATTTAGCTGCAAATCAATGCGATGTAGAAGGCTTAGCTTCAAATCCATGAAAAACAAATGATTTTGCTTTAGATACTTGCGATATAAGTGATATAGCTTCAAATGCAGACTAAACAAACGAGTTAGCTTCAAATCCAAGCGAAATACATAATTTAGCTTCAAATCAATGCGATGTAGAAGGTTTAGCTTCAAATCCATGTGAAACAAATGATTTAGCATTAGATACTTGCGATATAGGTGATATAGCTCCAAGTGCAGTCGAACCAAACGAGATAGCTTCAAATCCATGCGAAACAAATGATTTTTCTTCAAATACTTGCGATACAAGTGATATAGCTTCAAATGCAGGCGAAACAAACCAGTTAGCTTCATATCCATGCGAAACAAATGATTTAGCTGCAAATCAATGCGATGTAGAAGGTTTAGCTTTAAATCCTTGCGAAACACATGATTTAGCTTCAAATAAATGCGATGTAGAAGGTTTAGCTTCAAATCCATGCGAAACAAATGATTTAGGTTCACATACTTGCGATATATGTGATATAGCTTCAAATGCAGGAGAAACAAACTAGTTACCTCCAAATCGATGAGGAACAAATGATTTAGCTTCAAATCAATGCGAAGTAGAAGACTTAGCTTCAAATCCATGAGAAACAAATGATTTAGCTGCAAATCAATGCGATGTAGAAGGTTTAGCTTTAAATCCTTGCGAAACACATGATTTAGCTTCAAATAAAAGCGATGTAGAAGGTTTAGCGTCAAATCCACGCGGAACAAATGATTTAGCTTCAGGTAGTTGCGATGTAAGTGATATAGTTACAAATGCAGGCGAAACAAACGAGTTAGCTTCAAATCCATGCGAATCAAATGACTTAGCTGCAAATCAATGCGATGTAGAAGTTTTAGATTCAAATCCATGCGTAGAACATGATTTACCTTCAAATCAATTCGAAGTACACGGCTTAGATTCAAATCCATGCGAGACAAATTGTTTAGCTACAAATACTTGTGTTATACGTTATTTAGATTCAACTGCATGTGCAACAAACGAGTCAGCTTCAAGTACATGCGAAACACATGGTTTAGCAGCAAATCAATGCGATGTAGAAGGATCAGATTCAAATCCATGAAAAACCAATGATTTTGCTTTAGATACTTGCGATATAAGTGATATAGCTTCAATTGCAGACAAAACAAACGAGTTAGCTTCATATCCAAGCGAAACACATTATTTAGCTTCAAATCAGTGCGATGTAGGTTCAGCGTCAATTCCATGCGAAAGAAATGATTTAGCTTCAAATCAACTCGAAGTACAAGGCTTAGATTCAAATCCATGCGAGACAAATTGTTTAGCTACAAATACTTGTGTTATTCGTTATTTAGATTCAACTGCATGCGCAAATACATGAGAAAAACATGGTTTAGCAGCAAATCAATGCGATGTAGAAGGATCAGCTTCAAATCCATGAAAAACCAATGATTTTGCATTAGATACTTGCGATATAGGTGATATAGCTTCAAATGCAGTCGAACCAAACGAGTTAGCTTCAAATCCATGCGATACACATGATTTACCTTCAAATCAATTCGAAGTACACGGCTTAGATTCAAATCCATGCGAAACAAATGATTTAGGTTCAGATACTTGCAACATAAGTGATATAGTTTCAACTGCAGGGGAAACAAACGAGTTAGCTTCAAATCGATGCTAAACACATGATACAGCTTCAAATCAATGCTATGTAGAAGGTTCAGCATCAAATCCAAGCGAAAAAAAATGATTTAGCTTCAGATACTTGCGATATAACTGATATAGCTTCAAATGCAGACGAATCAAACGAGTTAGCTTCAAAATCCAAGCGAAATACATAATTTAGCTTCAAATCAATGCGATGCAGGTTCAGCTTCAATTCCATGCGAAACAAATGATTTAGCTTCAAATCAACTCGAAGTACAAGGATTAGATTCAAATCCATGCGAAACACATGATTTAGCTTCAAATTCATGAGAAGCACATGGTTTAGATTCGTATATTTGCGAAACGAATAGTTTAGATTCAAATACTTGTGATATACATGATTCAGATACAACTGCATGCAAAACAAACGAGATAGCTTCAAATCCAAGCGAAACACATGATTTAGCAGCAAATCAATGCGATGTAGAAGGTTTAGCTTCAAATCCATGAAAATCCAATGATTTTGCTTTAGATACATGCGATATAAGTGATATAGCTTCAAATACAGACGAAACAAACGAGTTAGCTTCAAATCCAAGCGAAACACATGACTTAGCTCGAAATCAATGTGATTTAGAAGGATCAGCTTCAAATCCATGCGAAACAAACAATTGAGCTTCAAACACTTCGGATATAAGCGATATAGCTTCAAATGCAGACGAATCAAACGAGTTAGCTTCAAATCCAAGCGAAACACATGATTTCGATTCAAATTAATTCGAAACACATGGTTTATCTTAATATTCATGCGAAACAAATGGCTCAGCTTCAAATACTTGTGATATACATGATTGAGCTTCAACTGCATGCGAAACAAACGAGTTAGCTTCAAATCCAAGCGAAACACATGATTTAGCTTCAAATCAATGCGAAGTAGAGGGCTTAGCATCAAATCCATGCGACACAAATTATTTAGCTTCATATACTTGCGATATAAGTGATATAGCTTCAACTTCATGCGAAACAAACGAGTTAGCTTCAAATCCAAGCGAAACACATGATTTAGCTTCAAATCAATGCGAAATAGAAGGCTTAGCATAAAATCCATGCGACACACGTGATTTATCTTCCAATGAATGCAAAGTAGAAGGCTTAGATTCAAATCCATGCGAATCAAATGGATTAGCTTCAAATACTTGTGATATACGATATTTATTTATAACTGCATGCGCAACGAACGAGTTAGCTTCAAATCCATGCGAAACACATGATTTAGCTGCAAATCAATGCGATGTAGAAGGTTTAGCTTCAAATCCATGCGAAACAAATGATTTAGCTTCAAGCACTTGGGTATAAGTGATATAGCTTCAAATGCAGACGAAACAAACGAGCTAGCTTCAAATCCATGCGATACATTAGATTTAGCTTCAAATCACTGCGATGTAGAAGGTATAGCTTCAAATCCATGCGAAACAAAAAATTTAGCATCAGATACTTGCGATATAAGTGATATAGCTTCAAATGCAGGAGAAACAAACGAGTGAGCTTTAAATCCAAGCGTAACACATGACTTAACTTCAAATCAATGGAAGTAGAAGATTTACCTTCAAATCCATGCGAAACAAATGGTTTATCTCAAATACTTGTGATATACATGATTTAGCTTCAACTTCATGCGAAACAAACGAGTTAGCTTCAAATCCAAGCGAAACACATGATTTAGCTTCAAATCAATGCGAAATAGAAGGCTTAGCATAAAATCCATGCGACACACGTGATTTATCTTCCAATGAATGCAAAGTAGAAGGCTTAGATTCAAATCCATGCGAATCAAATGGATTAGCTTCAAATACTTGTGATATACGATATTTATTTATAACTGCATGCGCAACGAACGAGTTAGCTTCAAATCCATGCGAAACACATGATTTAGCTGCAAATCAATGCGATGTAGAAGGTTTAGCTTCAAATCCATGCGAAACAAATGATTTAGCTTCAAGCACTTGGGGTATAAGTGATATAGCTTCAAATGCAGACGAAACAAACGAGCTAGCTTCAAATCCATGCGATACATTAGATTTAGCTTCAAATCACTGCGATGTAGAAGGCTCAGCTTCAAATCCATGCGAAACACATGATTTAGCTTCAAATCAGTGCGAAGTAGAAGGCTTAGCTCCAAATCCATGCGAATCAAATGGTTCAGCTTCAAATCCTTGCAGAACACGTGATT
This sequence comes from Megalopta genalis, assembly GCF_051020955.1. Lineage (NCBI taxonomy): Eukaryota > Metazoa > Arthropoda > Insecta > Hymenoptera > Halictidae > Megalopta > Megalopta genalis. The sequence goes on along the minus strand of NW_027477339.1, from coordinate 1,736 downwards.
TAGCTTCCAATCCATGGAAAGTAGATGGCTTAGCTTCAAATCCATGCAAAACACATGATTAAGCTTCAAATTCATGAGAAGCACATGGTTTAGATTCGTATATTTGCGAAACGAATAGTTTAGATTCAAATATTTGTGATATACATGATTCAGATACAACTGCATGCAAAACAAACGAGATAGCTTCAAATCCAAGCGAAACACATGATTTAGCAGCAAATCAATGCGATGTAGAAGGTTTAGCTTCAAATCCATGAAAAACCAATGATTTTGCTTTAGATACATGCGATATAAGTGATATAGCTTCAAATACAGACGAAACAAACGAGTTAGCTTCAAATCCAAGCGAAACACATGACTTAGCTCGAAATCAATGTGATTTAGAAGGATCAGCTTCAAATCCATGCGAAACAAACAATTGAGCTTCAAACACTTCGGATATAGCGTGATACAGCTTCAGCTGCATGCGAAACAAACGAGTTAGCTTCAAGTCCATGAGAAACACATGATTTAGGCTCAAAACAATACGAAGTAGAAGGTTTAGCTTCAAAACCATGCGAAACAAATGATTTAGGTTCAGATACTTGCGATATCAGTGATATAGCTTCAAATGCAGGCGAAACAAACGAGTTAGCTTCGAATCCAAGCGAAACATATGATTTAGCTTCAAATACTTGTGATATACATGATTTTAATTCAGTTGCATTCGAAACAAACCAGTTAGCTTCAAATCCATGTGAAACAAATGATTTAGTTTCGATTCAATTTCTGGTAGAAGGATATATAGCTTCAAATCCATGCGAAACAAATGATTTATGTTCAAATACTCTCGATATTAGTGATACAGCTTCAAATGCAGACGAAACAAACGAGTTAGCATCGAATCCATGCGAAACAAATGATTTAGCTTCAGATAATTTCTATATAAATGATATAGCTTCAAATGCAGGGGAAACAAACGTGTTAGCTTCAAATCCATGCAAAACACATGATTAAGCTTCAAATCAATTCTATGTAGAAGGTTTAGCATCAAATCAAGCGAAACAAATGATTTAGCTTCAAACACTTGGGATATAAGCGATATAGCTTCAAATGCAGACGAATCAAACGAGTTAGCTTCAAATCCAAGCGAAACACATGTCTTAGCTCCAAATCAATGTGATTTATAAGGATCAGCTTCAAATCCATGCGAAACAAACAATTAAGCTTCAAACACTTCGGATATAGGTGATACAGCTTCAGCTGCATGCGAAACAAACGAGTTAGCTTCAAGTCCATGAGAAACAAGTGACTTAGGTTCAGATACTTGCGATATCAGTGATATAGCTTCAAATGCAGGCGAAACAAACGAGTTAGCTTCGAATCCAAGCGAAACATATGATTTAGCTTCAAATACTTGTGATATACATGATTTTAATTCAGTTGCATTCGAAACAAACCAGTTAGCTTCAAATCCATGTGAAACAAATGATTTAGTTTCGTTTCAATTTCTGGTAGAAGGATATATAGCTTCAAATCCATGCGAAACAAGTGATTTATGTTCAAATACTCTCGATATTAGTGATATAGCTTCAAATGCAGACGAAACAAACGAGTTAGCTTCAAATCCATGCGGAGCAAAGGGTTTAGCATCAAATACTTGTGATATACATGAATCAGTTTCAACTGCATGTGTAACAAACGAGTTAGTTTCAAATCCAAACGAAAAACATTATTTAGCTTCAAATCAATGCCAT
>NW_027477338.1:0-80972 GCF_051020955.1 Megalopta genalis | reverse complement strand
AGCTACGCCTTCTACTTCGCATTGATTTGAAGCTAAATCATTTGTTTCGCATGAACTTGAAGCCACCTCGTTTGTTCCTCCATCTTTTGAAGCTATATCTCTTATATCGCAAGTATTTGAAGCTAAATCATACGTGTCGCATAGATTTGAAGCTGAACCTTCTACATCGCATCGATTTGAAGCTAAATCATGTGTTTCGTATGGATTTGAAGCTAAACCTTCTACATCGCATTGATTTGCAGCTAATTCATGTTTCTCGCATGGAATTGAAGCTAACTCGTTCGTTTCGCCTGCAGTTGAATCTACATCACTTATATCGCAAGTATTTGAAGCTAAATCATGCGTTTCGCATGGATTTGAGGCAAACTCGTTTGTTCCGCATGCAGTTGTAGCTAAATAATGTATATCACAAGTATTTCTATCTAATCCATTTGTTCCGCATGGATCTGAAGCTAAGCCTTCTACTTCGCATTGATTGAAGTTAAATCATTTATTTCGCATGGAATTGAAGCTTCCTCGTTTGTTCCTCCAGCTTTTGAAGCTATATCACTTATATCGCAAGTATTTGAAGCTAAATCATATGTGTCGCATGGATTTGAAGCTGAACCTTCTACATCGCATTGATTTCAAGCTAAATCATGTGTCTCGAATGGAATTGAAGCTACCTCGTTTGTTCCTACAGCTTTTGAAGCTATATCACTTATATCGCAAGTATTTGAAGCTAAATCATATGTGTCACATGGTTTTGAAGCTGAACCTTCTACATCGCATTGATTTGAAGCAAAATCTTGTGAATCGCATGGATTTGAAGCTAATCCTTCTACATCGCATTGATTTGCAGCTAAATCATGTGTTTCGCATGGATTTGAAGCTAACTCGTTCGTTGCGCATGCAGTTAAATCTAAATAACGTATATCACAAGTATTTCAAGCTAAACCATTTGATACTCATGGATTTGAAGCTAAGCCTTCTACTTCGCATTAATTTGAAGATAAATCACGTGTTTTTCATGGATTTGAAGCTAAACCTTCTACATCGCATTGATTTGAAGCTAAATCTTGTGTATCGCATGGATTTGAAGCTAAACCTTCTACATCGCATTGATTTGAAGATAAATCGTGTGTTTCGCGTGGATTTAAAGCTAACTCGTTAGTTTCGCATGCAGTTCTAGCTAAATAATCTATATCACAAGTATTTGTAGCTAAACCATTTGTTTCGCATGTATTTGAAGCTACGCCTTCTACTTCGCATTGATTTGAAGCTAAATCATTTGTTTCGCATGAACTTGAAGCCACCTCGTTTGTTCCTCCAGCTTTTGAAGCTATATCTCTTATATCGCAAGTATTTGAAGCTAAATCATACGTGTCGCATAGATTTGAAGCTGAACCTTCTACATCGCATCGATTTGAAGCTAAATCATGTGTTTCGTATGGATTTGAAGCTAAACCTTCTACATCGCATTGATTTGCAGCTAATTCATGTTTCTCGCATGGAATTGAAGCTACCTCGTTTGTTCCTACAGCTTTTGAAGCTATATTACTTATATCGCAAGTATTTGAAGCTAAATCATATGTGTCGCATGGATTTGAAGCTGAATCTACTTCATCGCATTGATTTGAAGGTAAATCTTGTGTATCGCATGGATTTGAAGCTAAACCTTCTACATCGCATTGATTTGAAGCTAAATCATGTGAATCGCATGGATTTGAAGCTAACTCGTTAGTTTCGCATGCAGTTGTAGCTAAATAATGTATATCACAAGTATTTGTAGCTAATCCATTTGTTTCGCATTGATTTGAAGCTACGCCTTCTACTTTGCATTGATTTGAAGCTAAATCATTTGTTTCGCATGGAATTGAAGCCACCTCGTTTGTTCCTCCAGCTTTTGAAGCTATATCACTTATATCGCAAGTATTTGAAGCTAAATCATATGTGTCGCATGGATTTGAAGCTGAACCTTCTACATCGCATTGATTTGAAGCTAAATCTTGTGAATCGCATGGATTTGAAGCTAAACCTTCTACATCGCTTTGATTTGTAGCTAAATCATGTGTTTCGCATGGATTTGAAGCTAACTCGTTCGTTGCGCATGCAGTTAAATCTAAATAACGTATATCACAAGTATTTCAAGCTAAACCATTTGATTCTCATGGATTTGAAGCTAAGCCTTCTACTTCGCATTAATTGGAAGATAAATCACGTGTTTTGCATGGATTTGAAGCTAAACCTTCTACATCGCATTGATTTGAAGCTAAATCTTGTGTATCGCATGGATTTGAAGCTAAACCTTCTACATCGCATTGATTTGAAGATAAATCGTGTGTTTCGCGTGGATTTAAAGCTAACTCGTTAGTTTCGCATGCAGTTGTAGCTAAATAATGTATATCACAAGTATTTGTAGCTAAACCATTTGTTTCGCATGTATTTGAAGCTACGCCTTCTACTTCGCATTGATTTGAAGCTAAATCATTTGTTTCGCATGAACTTGAAGCCACCTCGTTTGTTCCTCCATCTTTTGAAGCTATATCTCTTATATCGCAAGTATTTGAAGCTAAATCATACGTGTCGCATAGATTTGAAGCTGAACCTTCTACATCGCATCGATTTGAAGCTAAATCATGTGTTTCGTATGGATTTGAAGCTAAACCTTCTACATCGCAATTTGCAGCTAATTCATGTTTCTCGCATGGAATTGAAGCTAACTCGTTCGTTTCGCCTGCAGTTGAATCTACATCACTTATATCGCAAGTATTTGAAGCTAAATCATGCGTTTCGCATGGATTTGAGGCAAACTCGTTTGTTCCGCATGCAGTTGTAGCTAAATAATGTATATCACAAGTATTTCTATCTAATCCATTTGTTCCGCATGGATCTGAAGCTAAGCCTTCTACTTCGCATTGATTGAAGTTAAATCATTTATTTCGCATGGAATTGAAGCTTCCTCGTTTGTTCCTCCAGCTTTTGAAGCTATATCACTTATATCGCAAGTATTTGAAGCTAAATCATATGTGTCGCATGGATTTGAAGCTGAACCTTCTACATCGCATTGATTTCAAGCTAAATCATGTGTCTCGAATGGAATTGAAGCTACCTCGTTTGTTCCTACAGCTTTTGAAGCTATATCACTTATATCGCAAGTATTTGAAGCTAAATCATATGTGTCACATGGTTTTGAAGCTGAACCTTCTACATCGCATTGATTTGAAGCAAAATCTTGTGAATCGCATGGATTTGAAGCTAATCCTTCTACATCGCATTGATTTGCAGCTAAATCATGTGTTTCGCATGGATTTGAAGCTAACTCGTTCGTTGCGCATGCAGTTAAATCTAAATAACGTATATCACAAGTATTTCAAGCTAAACCATTTGATACTCATGGATTTGAAGCTAAGCCTTCTACTTCGCATTAATTTGAAGATAAATCACGTGTTTTTCATGGATTTGAAGCTAAACCTTCTACATCGCATTGATTTGAAGCTAAATCTTGTGTATCGCATGGATTTGAAGCTAAACCTTCTACATCGCATTGATTTGAAGATAAATCGTGTGTTTCGCGTGGATTTAAAGCTAACTCGTTAGTTTCGCATGCAGTTCTAGCTAAATAATCTATATCACAAGTATTTGTAGCTAAACCATTTGTTTCGCATGTATTTGAAGCTACGCCTTCTACTTCGCATTGATTTGAAGCTAAATCATTTGTTTCGCATGAACTTGAAGCCACCTCGTTTGTTCCTCCAGCTTTTGAAGCTATATCTCTTATATCGCAAGTATTTGAAGCTAAATCATACGTGTCGCATAGATTTGAAGCTGAACCTTCTACATCGCATCGATTTGAAGCTAAATCATGTGTTTCGTATGGATTTGAAGCTAACCACCTTTCTACATCGCATTGATTTGCAGCTAATTCATGTTTCTCGCATGGAATTGAAGCTAACTCGTTCGTTTCGCCTGCAGTTGAATCTACATCACTTATATCGCAAGTATTTGAAGCTAAATCATGCGTTTCGCATGGATTTGAGGCAAACTCGTTTGTTCCGCATGCAGTTGTAGCTAAATAATGTATATCACAAGTATTTCTATCTAATCCATTTGTTCCGCATGGATCTGAAGCTAAGCCTTCTACTTCGCATTGATTGAAGTTAAATCATTTATTTCGCATGGAATTGAAGCTTCCTCGTTTGTTCCTCCAGCTTTTGAAGCTATATCACTTATATCGCAAGTATTTGAAGCTAAATCATATGTGTCGCATGGATTTGAAGCTGAACCTTCTACATCGCATTGATTTCAAGCTAAATCATGTGTCTCGAATGGAATTGAAGCTACCTCGTTTGTTCCTACAGCTTTTGAAGCTATATCACTTATATCGCAAGTATTTGAAGCTAAATCATATGTGTCACATGGTTTTGAAGCTGAACCTTCTACATCGCATTGATTTGAAGCAAAATCTTGTGAATCGCATGGATTTGAAGCTAATCCTTCTACATCGCATTGATTTGCAGCTAAATCATGTGTTTCGCATGGATTTGAAGCTAACTCGTTCGTTGCGCATGCAGTTAAATCTAAATAACGTATATCACAAGTATTTCAAGCTAAACCATTTGATACTCATGGATTTGAAGCTAAGCCTTCTACTTCGCATTAATTTGAAGATAAATCACGTGTTTTTCATGGATTTGAAGCTAAACCTTCTACATCGCATTGATTTGAAGCTAAATCTTGTGTATCGCATGGATTTGAAGCTAAACCTTCTACATCGCATTGATTTGAAGATAAATCGTGTGTTTCGCGTGGATTTAAAGCTAACTCGTTAGTTTCGCATGCAGTTCTAGCTAAATAATCTATATCACAAGTATTTGTAGCTAAACCATTTGTTTCGCATGTATTTGAAGCTACGCCTTCTACTTCGCATTGATTTGAAGCTAAATCATTTGTTTCGCATGAACTTGAAGCCACCTCGTTTGTTCCTCCAGCTTTTGAAGCTATATCTCTTATATCGCAAGTATTTGAAGCTAAATCATACGTGTCGCATAGATTTGAAGCTGAACCTTCTACATCGCATCGATTTGAAGCTAAATCATGTGTTTCGTATGGATTTGAAGCTAAACCTTCTACATCGCATTGATTTGCAGCTAAATCATGTGTTTCGCATGGATTTGAAGCTAACTCGTTCGTTGCGCATGCAGTTAAATCTAAATAACGTATATCACAAGTATTTCAAGCTAAACCATTTGAATCGCATGGATTTGAACCTTAACCTTCTTCTTCGCACTGATTTGCAGCTAAATAATGTGTTTCGCACGGATTTGAAGCTAAACCTTCTACAACCCATGGATTTGAAGCTAAATCATGTGTTTCGCATGCAGTTGAAGCTAAATCATGTCTTTCACAAGTGTTTGAAAATGAACCATTTGAATCGCATTGATTTGAACCCGAGCCTTCTATTTCGCACTGATTTACAGCTAAATCACGTGTTTGGCATGGACTTGAAGCTAAACCTTCTACATCGCATTGATTTGAAGCTAAATCATGTGTTTGGCATGCAGTTGAAGCTAAATCATGTCTTTCACAAGTATTTGAAAATGAACCATTTGAATCGCATTGATTTGAACCCGAGCCTTCTACTTCGCACTGATTTGCAGCTAAATAATGTGTTTCGCATGGATTTGATGCTAAACCTTCTACATCCCATGGATTTAAATCTAAATCATGTGTTTGGCATGGATTTGAAGCTAAACCTTCTACACCGCGTTGATTTGCAGCTGAATCATGTGTTTCGCATGGATTTGATGCTAACTCGTGCGTTTCGCCTGTATTTGAAGCTAGATCACTTATATCGCAAGTATTTGAAGCTAAATCATGTGTTTCGTTTCGATTTGAAGCTAAACCTTCTACATCGCATTGGTTTGAAGCTAAATCGTATGTTTCGCATGGATCTGAAGCTAACTCGTTTGTTTCGCCTGTATTTGAAGCTATATCACTTATATCGCAAGTATTTGAAGCTAAATCATGTGTTTCGCTTGGATTTGAAGCTAAACCTTCTACATCGCATTGATTTGAAGATAACTCGTGTGTTTCGCATGGATTTGAAGCTAACTCGTTTGTTTCACATGCAGTTGTAGCTAAGTAATGTATATCACAAGCATTTCTAGGTAAACCATTTGTTTCGCATGGATTTGAAGCTAAGCCTTCTACTTCGCATTGATTTGAAGCTAAATCATTTGTTTCGCATGTAATTGAAGCTACCTCGTTTGTTCCTCCAGCTTTTGAAGCTATATCTCTTATATCGCAAGTATTTGAAGCTAAATCATATGTGTCGCATAGATTTGAAGCTGAACCTTCTACATCGAATCGATTTGAAGCTAAATCATGTGTTTCGTATGGATTTGAAGCTAAACCTTCTACATCGCATTGATTTGCAGCTAATTCATGTTTCTCGCATAGCATTGAAGCTACCTCGTTTGTTCCTACAGCTTTTGAAGCTATATTACTTATATCGCAAGTATTTGAAGCCATATCATATGTGTCCCATGGATTTGAAGCTGAACCTACTACATCGCATTGATTTGAAGGTACATCTTGTGTATCGCATGGATTTGAAGCTAAACCTTCTACATCGCATTGATTTGAAGCTAAATCATGTGAATCGCATGGATTTGAAGCTAACTCGTTAGTTTCGCATGCAGTTGTAGCTAAATAATGTATATCACAAGTATTTGTAGCTAATCCATTTGTTTCGCATTGATTTGAAGCTACGCCTTCTACTTCGCATTGATTTGAAGCTAAATCATTTGTTTCGCATGGAATTGAAGCCACCTCGTTTGTTCCTCCAGCTTTTGAAGCTATATCACTTATATCGCAAGTATTTGAAGCTAAATCATATGTGTCGCATGGATTTGAAGCTGAACCTTCTACATCGCATTGATTTGAAGCTAAATCTTGTGAATCGCATGGATTTGAAGCCAAACCTTCTACATCGCTTTGATTTGCAGCTAAATCATGTGTTTCGCATGGATTTGAAGCTAAACCTTCTACATCGCATTGATTTGAAGCTAAATCTTGTGGATCGCATGGATTTGAAGCTAAACCTTCTACATCGCATTGATTTGAAGATAAATCGTGTGTTTCGCGTGGATTTGAAGCTAACTCGTTAGTTTCGCATGCAGTTCTAGCTAAATAATCTATATCACAAGTATTTGTAGCTAAACCATTTGTTTCGCATGTATTTGAAGCTACGCCTTCTACTTCGCATTGATTTGAAGCTAAATCATTTGTTTCGCATGAACTTGAAGCCACCTCGTTTGTTCCTCCAGCTTTTGAAGCTATATCTCTTATATCGCAAGTATTTGAAGCTAAATCATACGTGTCGCATAGATTTGAAGCTAAACCTTCTACATCGCATTGATTTGCAGCTAAATCATGTGTTTCGCATGGATTTGAAGCTAACTCGTTCGTTGCGCATGCAGTTAAATCTAAATAACGTATATCACAAGTATTTCAAGCTAAACCATTTGAATCGCATGGATTTGAACCTTAACCTTCTTCTTCGCACTGATTTGCAGCTAAATAATGTGTTTCGCACGGATTTGAAGCTAAACCTTCTACAACCCATGGATTTGAAGCTAAATCATGTGTTTCGCATGCAGTTGAAGCTAAATCATGTCTTTCACAAGTGTTTGAAAATGAACCATTTGAATCGCATTGATTTGAACCCGAGCCTTCTATTTCGCACTGATTTGCAGCTAAATCACGTGTTTGGCATGGACTTGAAGCTAAACCTTCTACATCGCATTGATTTGAAGCTAAATCATGTGTTTGGCATGCAGTTGAAGCTAAATCATGTCTTTCACAAGTGTTTGAAAATGAACCATTTGAATCGCATTGATTTGAACCCGAGCCTTCTATTTCGCACTGATTTACAGCTAAATCACGTGTTTGGCATGGACTTGAAGCTAAACCTTCTACATCGCATTGATTTGAAGCTAAATCATGTGTTTGGCATGCAGTTGAAGCTAAATCATGTCTTTCACAAGTATTTGAAAATGAACCATTTGAATCGCATTGATTTGAACCCGAGCCTTCTACTTCGCACTGATTTGCAGCTAAATAATGTGTTTCGCATGGATTTGATGCTAAACCTTCTACATCCCATGGATTTAAATCTAAATCATGTGTTTGGCATGGATTTGAAGCTAAACCTTCTACACCGCGTTGATTTGCAGCTGAATCATGTGTTTCGCATGGATTTGATGCTAACTCGTGCGTTTCGCCTGTATTTGAAGCTAGATCACTTATATCGCAAGTATTTGAAGCTAAATCATGTGTTTCGTTTCGATTTGAAGCTAAACCTTCTACATCGCATTGGTTTGAAGCTAAATCGTATGTTTCGCATGGATCTGAAGCTAACTCGTTTGTTTCGCCTGTATTTGAAGCTATATCACTTATATCGCAAGTATTTGAAGCTAAATCATATGTGTCGCATGGATTTGAAGCTGAACCGTCCACATCCCATGGATTTGAATCTAAATCATGTGTTTGGCATGGAAGTGAAGCTAAACCTTCTACATCGCATTGATTTGCAGCTGAATCATGTGTTTCGCATGGATTTGAAGCTAACTCGTGCGTTTCGCCTGTATTTGAAGCTAGATCACTTATATCGCAAGTATTTGAAGCTAAATCATGTGTTTCGCTTGGATTTGAAGCTAAACCTTCTACATCGCATTGATTTGAAGATAAATCGTGTGTTTCGCGTGGATTTAAAGCTAACTCGTTAGTTTCGCATGCAGTTCTAGCTAAATAATCTATATCACAAGTATTTGTAGCTAAACCATTTGTTTCGCATGTATTTGAAGCTACGCCTTCTACTTCGCATTGATTTGAAGCTAAATCATTTGTTTCGCATGAACTTGAAGCCACCTCGTTTGTTCCTCCAGCTTTTGAAGCTATATCTCTTATATCGCAAGTATTTGAAGCTAAATCATACGTGTCGCATAGATTTGAAGCTGAACCTTCTACATCGCATCGATTTGAAGCTAAATCATGTGTTTCGTATGGATTTGAAGCTAAACCTTCTACATCGCATTGATTTGCAGCTAATTCATGTTTCTCGCATGGAATTGAAGCTACCTCGTTTGTTCCTACAGCTTTTGAAGCTATATTACTTATATCGCAAGTATTTGAAGCTAAATCATATGTGTCGCATGGATTTGAAGCTGAATCTACTTCATCGCATTGATTTGAAGGTAAATCTTGTGTATCGCATGGATTTGAAGCTAAACCTTCTACATCGCATTGATTTGAAGCTAAATCATGTGAATCGCATGGATTTGAAGCTAACTCGTTAGTTTCGCATGCAGTTGTAGCTAAATAATGTATATCACAAGTATTTGTAGCTAATCCATTTGTTTCGCATTGATTTGAAGCTACGCCTTCTACTTCGCATTGACTTGAAGCTAAATCATTTGTTTCGCATGGAATTGAAGCCACCTCGTTTGTTCCTCCAGCTTTTGAAGCTATATCACTTATATCGCAAGTATTTGAAGCTAAATCATATGTGTCGCATGGATTTGAAGCTGAACCTTCTACATCGCATTGATTTGAAGCTAAATCTTGTGAATCGCATGGATTTGAAGCTAAACCTTCTACATCGCTTTGATTTGTAGCTAAATCATGTGTTTCGCATGGATTTGAAGCTAACTCGTTCGTTGCGCATGCAGTTAAATCTAAATAACGTATATCACAAGTATTTCAAGCTAAACCATTTGATTCTCATGGATTTGAAGCTAAGCCTTCTACTTCGCATTAATTGGAAGATAAATCACGTGTTTTGCATGGATTTGAAGCTAAACCTTCTACATCGCATTGATTTGAAGCTAAATCTTGTGTATCGCATGGATTTGAAGCTAAACCTTCTACATCGCATTGATTTGAAGATAAATCGTGTGTTTCGCGTTGATTTGAAGCTAACTCGTTAGTTTCGCATGCAGTTGTAGCTAAATAATCTATATCACAAGTATTTGTAGCTAAACCATTTGTTTCGCATGTATTTGAAGCTACGCCTTCTACTTCGCATTGATTTGAAGCTAAATCATTTGTTTCGCATGAACTTGAAGCCACCTCGTTTGTTCCTCCATCTTTTGAAGCTATATCTCTTATATCGCAAGTATTTGAAGCTAAATCATACGTGTCGCATAGATTTGAAGCTGAACCTTCTACATCGCATCGATTTGAAGCTAAATCATGTGTTTCGTATGGATTTGAAGCTAAACCTTCTACATCGCATTGATTTGCAGCTAATTCATGTTTCTCGCATGGAATTGAAGCTAACTCGTTCGTTTCGCCTGCAGTTGAATCTACATCACTTATATCGCAAGTATTTGAAGCTAAATCATGCGTTTCGCATGGATTTGAGGCAAACTCGTTTGTTCCGCATGCAGTTGTAGCTAAATAATGTATATCACAAGTATTTCTATCTAATCCATGTGTTCCGCATGGATCTTAAGCTAAGCCTTCTACTTCGCATTGATTGAAGTTAAATCATTTATTTCGCATGGAATTGAAGCTTCCTCGTTTGTTCCTCCAGCTTTTGAAGCTATATCACTTATATCGCAAGTATTTGAAGCTAAATCATATGTGTCGCATGGATTTGAAGCTGAACCTTCTACATCGCATTGATTTCAAGCTAAATCATGTGTCTCGAATGGAATTGAAGCTACCTCGTTTGTTCCTACAGCTTTTGAAGCTATATCACTTATATCGCAAGTATTTGAAGCTAAATCATATGTGTCACATGGTTTTGAAGCTGAACCTTCTACATCGCATTGATTTGAAGCAAAATCTTGTGAATCGCATGGATTTGAAGCTAATCCTTCTACATCGCATTGATTTGCAGCTAAATCATGTGTTTCGCATGGATTTGAAGCTAACTCGTTCGTTGCGCATGCAGTTAAATCTAAATAACGTATATCACAAGTATTTCAAGCTAAACCATTTGATACTCATGGATTTGAAGCTAAGCCTTCTACTTCGCATTAATTTGAAGATAAATCACGTGTTTTTCATGGATTTGAAGCTAAACCTTCTACATCGCATTGATTTGAAGCTAAATCTTGTGTATCGCATGGATTTGAAGCTAAACCTTCTACATCGCATTGATTTGAAGATAAATCGTGTGTTTCGCGTGGATTTAAAGCTAACTCGTTAGTTTCGCATGCAGTTCTAGCTAAATAATCTATATCACAAGTATTTGTAGCTAAACCATTTGTTTCGCATGTATTTGAAGCTACGCCTTCTACTTCGCATTGATTTGAAGCTAAATCATTTGTTTCGCATGAACTTGAAGCCACCTCGTTTGTTCCTCCAGCTTTTGAAGCTATATCTCTTATATCGCAAGTATTTGAAGCTAAATCATACGTGTCGCATAGATTTGAAGCTGAACCTTCTACATCGCATCGATTTGAAGCTAAATCATGTGTTTCGTATGGATTTGAAGCTAAACCTTCTACATCGCATTGATTTGCAGCTAATTCATGTTTCTCGCATGGAATTGAAGCTACCTCGTTTGTTCCTACAGCTTTTGAAGCTATATTACTTATATCGCAAGTGTTTGAAGCTAAATCATATGTGTCGCATGGATTTGAAGCTGAATCTACTACATCGCATTTATTTGAAGCTAAATCTTGTGTATCGAATGGATTTGAAGCTAAACCTTCTACATCGCATTGATTTGCAGCTAAATCATGTGTTTCGCATGGATTTGAAGCTAACTCGTTCGTTGCGCATGCAGTTAAATCTAAATAACGTATATCACAAGTATTTCAAGCTAAACCATTTGAATCGCATGGATTTGAACCTTAACCTTCTTCTTCGCACTGATTTGCAGCTAAATAATGTGTTTCGCACGGATTTGAAGCTAAACCTTCTACAACCCATGGATTTGAAGCTAAATCATGTGTTTCGCATGCAGTTGAAGCTAAATCATGTCTTTCACAAGTGTTTGAAAATGAACCATTTGAATCGCATTGATTTGAACCCGAGCCTTCTATTTCGCACTGATTTGCAGCTAAATCACGTGTTTGGCATGGACTTGAAGCTAAACCTTCTACATCGCATTGATTTGAAGCTAAATCATGTGTTTGGCATGCAGTTGAAGCTAAATCATGTCTTTCACAAGTGTTTGAAAATGAACCATTTGAATCGCATTGATTTGAACCCGAGCCTTCTATTTCGCACTGATTTACAGCTAAATCACGTGTTTGGCATGGACTTGAAGCTAAACCTTCTACATCGCATTGATTTGAAGCTAAATCATGTGTTTGGCATGCAGTTGAAGCTAAATCATGTCTTTCACAAGTATTTGAAAATGAACCATTTGAATCGCATTGATTTGAACCCGAGCCTTCTACTTCGCACTGATTTGCAGCTAAATAATGTGTTTCGCATGGATTTGATGCTAAACCTTCTACATCCCATGGATTTAAATCTAAATCATGTGTTTGGCATGGATTTGAAGCTAAACCTTCTACACCGCGTTGATTTGCAGCTGAATCATGTGTTTCGCATGGATTTGATGCTAACTCGTGCGTTTCGCCTGTATTTGAAGCTAGATCACTTATATCGCAAGTATTTGAAGCTAAATCATGTGTTTCGTTTCGATTTGAAGCTAAACCTTCTACATCGCATTGGTTTGAAGCTAAATCGTATGTTTCGCATGGATCTGAAGCTAACTCGTTTGTTTCGCCTGTATTTGAAGCTATATCACTTATATCGCAAGTATTTGAAGCTAAATCATGTGTTTCGCTTGGATTTGAAGCTAAACCTTCTACATCGCATTGATTTGAAGATAACTCGTGTGTTTCGCATGGATTTGAAGCTAACTCGTTTGTTTCACATGCAGTTGTAGCTAAGTAATGTATATCACAAGCATTTCTAGGTAAACCATTTGTTTCGCATGGATTTGAAGCTAAGCCTTCTACTTCGCATTGATTTGAAGCTAAATCATTTGTTTCGCATGTAATTGAAGCTACCTCGTTTGTTCCTCCTGCTTTTGAAGCTATATCACTTATATCGCAAGTATTTGAAGCTAAATCATATGTGTCACATGGTTTTGAAGCTGAACCTTCTACATCGCATTGATTTGAAGCAAAATCTTGTGAATCGCATGGATTTGAAGCTAATCCTTCTACATCGCATTGATTTGCAGCTAAATCATGTGTTTCGCATGGATTTGAAGCTAACTCGTTCGTTGCGCATGCAGTTAAATCTAAATAACGTATATCACAAGTATTTCAAGCTAAACCATTTGATACTCATGGATTTGAAGCTAAGCCTTCTACTTCGCATTAATTTGAAGATAAATCACGTGTTTTTCATGGATTTGAAGCTAAACCTTCTACATCGCATTGATTTGAAGCTAAATCTTGTGTATCGCATGGATTTGAAGCTAAACCTTCTACATCGCATTGATTTGAAGATAAATCGTGTGTTTCGCGTGGATTTAAAGCTAACTCGTTAGTTTCGCATGCAGTTCTAGCTAAATAATCTATATCACAAGTATTTGTAGCTAAACCATTTGTTTCGCATGTATTTGAAGCTACGCCTTCTACTTCGCATTGATTTGAAGCTAAATCATTTGTTTCGCATGAACTTGAAGCCACCTCGTTTGTTCCTCCAGCTTTTGAAGCTATATCTCTTATATCGCAAGTATTTGAAGCTAAATCATACGTGTCGCATAGATTTGAAGCTGAACCTTCTACATCGCATCGATTTGAAGCTAAATCATGTGTTTCGTATGGATTTGAAGCTAAACCTTCTACATCGCATTGATTTGCAGCTAATTCATGTTTCTCGCATGGAATTGAAGCTACCTCGTTTGTTCCTACAGCTTTTGAAGCTATATTACTTATATCGCAAGTGTTTGAAGCTAAATCATATGTGTCGCATGGATTTGAAGCTGAATCTACTACATCGCATTTATTTGAAGCTAAATCTTGTGTATCGAATGGATTTGAAGCTAAACCTTCTACATCGCATTGATTTGCAGCTAAATCATGTGTTTCGCATGGATTTGAAGCTAACTCGTTCGTTGCGCATGCAGTTAAATCTAAATAACGTATATCACAAGTATTTCAAGCTAAACCATTTGAATCGCATGGATTTGAACCTTAACCTTCTTCTTCGCACTGATTTGCAGCTAAATAATGTGTTTCGCACGGATTTGAAGCTAAACCTTCTACAACCCATGGATTTGAAGCTAAATCATGTGTTTCGCATGCAGTTGAAGCTAAATCATGTCTTTCACAAGTGTTTGAAAATGAACCATTTGAATCGCATTGATTTGAACCCGAGCCTTCTATTTCGCACTGATTTGCAGCTAAATCACGTGTTTGGCATGGACTTGAAGCTAAACCTTCTACATCGCATTGATTTGAAGCTAAATCATGTGTTTGGCATGCAGTTGAAGCTAAATCATGTCTTTCACAAGTGTTTGAAAATGAACCATTTGAATCGCATTGATTTGAACCCGAGCCTTCTATTTCGCACTGATTTACAGCTAAATCACGTGTTTGGCATGGACTTGAAGCTAAACCTTCTACATCGCATTGATTTGAAGCTAAATCATGTGTTTGGCATGCAGTTGAAGCTAAATCATGTCTTTCACAAGTATTTGAAAATGAACCATTTGAATCGCATTGATTTGAACCCGAGCCTTCTACTTCGCACTGATTTGCAGCTAAATAATGTGTTTCGCATGGATTTGATGCTAAACCTTCTACATCCCATGGATTTAAATCTAAATCATGTGTTTGGCATGGATTTGAAGCTAAACCTTCTACACCGCGTTGATTTGCAGCTGAATCATGTGTTTCGCATGGATTTGATGCTAACTCGTGCGTTTCGCCTGTATTTGAAGCTAGATCACTTATATCGCAAGTATTTGAAGCTAAATCATGTGTTTCGTTTCGATTTGAAGCTAAACCTTCTACATCGCATTGGTTTGAAGCTAAATCGTATGTTTCGCATGGATCTGAAGCTAACTCGTTTGTTTCGCCTGTATTTGAAGCTATATCACTTATATCGCAAGTATTTGAAGCTAAATCATGTGTTTCGCTTGGATTTGAAGCTAAACCTTCTACATCGCATTGATTTGAAGATAACTCGTGTGTTTCGCATGGATTTGAAGCTAACTCGTTTGTTTCACATGCAGTTGTAGCTAAGTAATGTATATCACAAGCATTTCTAGGTAAACCATTTGTTTCGCATGGATTTGAAGCTAAGCCTTCTACTTCGCATTGATTTGAAGCTAAATCATTTGTTTCGCATGTAATTGAAGCTACCTCGTTTGTTCCTCCTGCTTTTGAAGCTATATCACTTATATCGCAAGTATTTGAAGCTAAATCATATGTGTCGCATGGATTTGAAGCTGAACCGTCCACATCCCATGGATTTGAATCTAAATCATGTGTTTGGCATGGATGTGAAGCTAAACCTTCTACATCGCATTGATTTGCAGCTGAATCATGTGTTTCGCATGGATTTGAAGCTAACTCGTGCGTTTCGCCTGTATTTGAAGCTAGATCACTTATATCGCAAGTATTTGAAGCTAAATCATGTGTTTCGCTTGGATTTGAAGCTAAACCTTCTACATCGCATTGATTTGAAGATAAATCGTGTGTTTCGCGTGGATTTAAAGCTAACTCGTTAGTTTCGCATGCAGTTCTAGCTAAATAATCTATATCACAAGTATTTGTAGCTAAACCATTTGTTTCGCATGTATTTGAAGCTACGGCTTCTACTTCGCATTGATTTGAAGCTAAATCATTTGTTTCGCATGAACTTGAAGCCACCTCGTTTGTTCCTCCAGCTTTTGAAGCTATATCTCTTATATCGCAAGTATTTGAAGCTAAATCATATGTGTCGCATAGATTTGAAGCTGAACCTTCTACATCGAATCGATTTGAAGCTAAATCATGTGTTTCGTATGGATTTGAAGCTAAACCTTCTACATCGCATTGATTTGCAGCTAATTCATGTTTCTCGCATAGCATTGAAGCTACCTCGTTTGTTCCTACAGCTTTTGAAGCTATATTACTTATATCGCAAGTATTTGAAGCCATATCATATGTGTCCCATGGATTTGAAGCTGAACCTACTACATCGCATTGATTTGAAGGTACATCTTGTGTATCGCATGGATTTGAAGCTAAACCTTCTACATCGCATTGATTTGAAGCTAAATCATGTGAATCGCATGGATTTGAAGCTAACTCGTTAGTTTCGCATGCAGTTGTAGCTAAATAATGTATATCACAAGTATTTGTAGCTAATCCATTTGTTTCGCATTGATTTGAAGCTACGCCTTCTACTTCGCATTGATTTGAAGCTAAATCATTTGTTTCGCATGGAATTGAAGCCACCTCGTTTGTTCCTCCAGCTTTTGAAGCTATATCACTTATATCGCAAGTATTTGAAGCTAAATCATATGTGTCGCATGGATTTGAAGCTGAACCTTCTACATCGCATTGATTTGAAGCTAAATCTTGTGAATCGCATGGATTTGAAGCCAAACCTTCTACATCGCTTTGATTTGCAGCTAAATCATGTGTTTCGCATGGATTTGAAGCTAACTCGTTCGTTGCGCATGCAGTTAAATCTAAATAACGTATATCACAAGTATTTCAAGCTAAACCATTTGATTCTCATGGATTTGAAGCTAAGCCTTCTACTTCGCATTAATTGGAAGATAAATCACGTGTTTTGCATGGATTTGAAGCTAAACCTTCTACATCGCATTGATTTGAAGCTAAATCTTGTGGATCGCATGGATTTGAAGCTAAACCTTCTACATCGCATTGATTTGAATATAAATCGTGTGTTTCGCGTGGATTTGAAGCTAACTCGTTAGTTTCGCATGCAGTTCTAGCTAAATAATCTATATCACAAGTATTTGTAGCTAAACCATTTGTTTCGCATGTATTTGAAGCTACGCCTTCTACTTCGCATTGATTTGAAGCTAAATCATTTGTTTCGCATGAACTTGAAGCCACCTCGTTTGTTCCTCCAGCTTTTGAAGCTATATCTCTTATATCGCAAGTATTTGAAGCTAAATCATACGTGTCGCATAGATTTGAAGCTAAACCTTCTACATCGCATTGATTTGCAGCTAAATCATGTGTTTCGCATGGATTTGAAGCTAACTCGTTCGTTGCGCATGCAGTTAAATCTAAATAACGTATATCACAAGTATTTCAAGCTAAACCATTTGAATCGCATGGATTTGAACCTTAACCTTCTTCTTCGCACTGATTTGCAGCTAAATAATGTGTTTCGCACGGATTTGAAGCTAAACCTTCTACAACCCATGGATTTGAAGCTAAATCATGTGTTTCGCATGCAGTTGAAGCTAAATCATGTCTTTCACAAGTGTTTGAAAATGAACCATTTGAATCGCATTGATTTGAACCCGAGCCTTCTATTTCGCACTGATTTGCAGCTAAATCACGTGTTTGGCATGGACTTGAAGCTAAACCTTCTACATCGCATTGATTTGAAGCTAAATCATGTGTTTGGCATGCAGTTGAAGCTAAATCATGTCTTTCACAAGTGTTTGAAAATGAACCATTTGAATCGCATTGATTTGAACCCGAGCCTTCTATTTCGCACTGATTTACAGCTAAATCACGTGTTTGGCATGGACTTGAAGCTAAACCTTCTACATCGCATTGATTTGAAGCTAAATCATGTGTTTGGCATGCAGTTGAAGCTAAATCATGTCTTTCACAAGTATTTGAAAATGAACCATTTGAATCGCATTGATTTGAACCCGAGCCTTCTACTTCGCACTGATTTGCAGCTAAATAATGTGTTTCGCATGGATTTGATGCTAAACCTTCTACATCCCATGGATTTAAATCTAAATCATGTGTTTGGCATGGATTTGAAGCTAAACCTTCTACACCGCGTTGATTTGCAGCTGAATCATGTGTTTCGCATGGATTTGATGCTAACTCGTGCGTTTCGCCTGTATTTGAAGCTAGATCACTTATATCGCAAGTATTTGAAGCTAAATCATGTGTTTCGTTTCGATTTGAAGCTAAACCTTCTACATCGCATTGGTTTGAAGCTAAATCGTATGTTTCGCATGGATCTGAAGCTAACTCGTTTGTTTCGCCTGTATTTGAAGCTATATCACTTATATCGCAAGTATTTGAAGCTAAATCATGTGTTTCGCTTGGATTTGAAGCTAAACCTTCTACATCGCATTGATTTGAAGATAACTCGTGTGTTTCGCATGGATTTGAAGCTAACTCGTTTGTTTCACATGCAGTTGTAGCTAAGTAATGTATATCACAAGCATTTCTAGGTAAACCATTTGTTTCGCATGGATTTGAAGCTAAGCCTTCTACTTCGCATTGATTTGAAGCTAAATCATTTGTTTCGCATGTAATTGAAGCTACCTCGTTTGTTCCTCCTGCTTTTGAAGCTATATCACTTATATCGCAAGTATTTGAAGCTAAATCATATGTGTCGCATGGATTTGAAGCTGAACCGTCCACATCCCATGGATTTGAATCTAAATCATGTGTTTGGCATGGATGTGAAGCTAAACCTTCTACATCGCATTGATTTGCAGCTGAATCATGTGTTTCGCATGGATTTGAAGCTAACTCGTGCGTTTCGCCTGTATTTGAAGCTAGATCACTTATATCGCAAGTATTTGAAGCTAAATCATGTGTTTCGCTTGGGTTTGAAGCTAAACCTTCTACATCGCATTGATTTGAAGATAAATCGTGTGTTTCGCGTGGATTTAAAGCTAACTCGTTAGTTTCGCATGCAGTTCTAGCTAAATAATCTATATCACAAGTATTTGTAGCTAAACCATTTGTTTCGCATGTATTTGAAGCTACGGCTTCTACTTCGCATTGATTTGAAGCTAAATCATTTGTTTCGCATGAACTTGAAGCCACCTCGTTTGTTCCTCCAGCTTTTGAAGCTATATCTCTTATATCGCAAGTATTTGAAGCTAAATCATATGTGTCGCATAGATTTGAAGCTGAACCTTCTACATCGAATCGATTTGAAGCTAAATCATGTGTTTCGTATGGATTTGAAGCTAAACCTTCTACATCGCATTGATTTGCAGCTAATTCATGTTTCTCGCATAGCATTGAAGCTACCTCGTTTGTTCCTACAGCTTTTGAAGCTATATTACTTATATCGCAAGTATTTGAAGCCATATCATATGTGTCCCATGGATTTGAAGCTGAACCTACTACATCGCATTGATTTGAAGGTACATCTTGTGTATCGCATGGATTTGAAGCTAAACCTTCTACATCGCATTGATTTGAAGCTAAATCATGTGAATCGCATGGATTTGAAGCTAACTCGTTAGTTTCGCATGCAGTTGTAGCTAAATAATGTATATCACAAGTATTTGTAGCTAATCCATTTGTTTCGCATTGATTTGAAGCTACGCCTTCTACTTCGCATTGATTTGAAGCTAAATCATTTGTTTCGCATGGAATTGAAGCCACCTCGTTTGTTCCTCCAGCTTTTGAAGCTATATCACTTATATCGCAAGTATTTGAAGCTAAATCATATGTGTCGCATGGATTTGAAGCTGAACCTTCTACATCGCATTGATTTGAAGCTAAATCTTGTGAATCGCATGGATTTGAAGCCAAACCTTCTACATCGCTTTGATTTGCAGCTAAATCATGTGTTTCGCATGGATTTGAAGCTAACTCGTTCGTTGCGCATGCAGTTAAATCTAAATAACGTATATCACAAGTATTTCAAGCTAAACCATTTGATTCTCATGGATTTGAAGCTAAGCCTTCTACTTCGCATTAATTGGAAGATAAATCACGTGTTTTGCATGGATTTGAAGCTAAACCTTCTACATCGCATTGATTTGAAGCTAAATCTTGTGTATCGCATGGATTTGAAGCTAAACCTTCTACATCGCATTGATTTGAAGATAAATCGTGTGTTTCGCGTGGATTTGAAGTTAACTCGTTAGTTTCGCATGCAGTTGTAGCTAAATAATCTATATCACAAGTATTTGTAGCTAAACCATTTGTTTCGCATGTATTTGAAGCTAAGCCTTCTACTTCGCATTCATTTGAAGCTAAATCATTTGTTTCGCATGGATTTGAATCTAAGCATTGTACTTCGAATTGATTTGAAGAGAAATCATGTGTTTCGTATGGATTTGAAGCTGAACCTTCTACATCGCATTGATTTGAAGCTAAATCATGTGTATCGCATGGATTTGAAGTTAACTCGTTTGTTTCGCATGCAGTTGTAGCTAAATAATGTATATCACAAGTATTTGTAGTTAAGCCATTTGTTTTGCATGGATTTGAAGCCAAGCCTTCTACTTCGCATTGATTTGCAGCTGAATCATGTGTTTCGCATGGATTTGAAGCTAAACCGTTCGTTGCGCATGCAGTTAAATCTAAATAACGTATATCACAAGTATTTGAAGCTAAACCATTTGTTTCGCATGTATTTGAAGCTACGCCTTCTACTTCGCATTGATTTGAAGCTAAATCATTTGTTTCGCATGAACTTGAAGCCACCTCGTTTGTTCCTCCAGCTTTTGAAGCTATATCTCTTATATCGCAAGTATTTGAAACTAAATCATACGTGTCGTATAGATTTGAAGCTGAACCTTCTACATCGCATCGATTTGAAGCTAAATCATGTGTTTCGTATGGATTTGAAGCTAAACCTTCTACATCGCATTGATTTGCAGCTAATTCATGTTTCTCGCATGGAATTGAAGCTACCTCGTTTGTTCCTACAGCTTTTGAAGCTATATTACTTATATCGCAAGTATTTGAAGCTAAATCATATGTGTCGCATGGATTTGAAGCTGAACCTACTACATCGCATTGATTTGAAGGTAAATCTTGTGTATCGCATGGATTTGAAGCTAAACCTTCTACATCGCATTGATTTGAAGCTAAATCATGTGTATCGCATGGATTTGAAGCTAACTCGTTTGTTTCGCATGTAGTTGTAGCTAAATAATGTATATCACAAGTATGTGTAGCTAATCCATTTGTTCCGCATGGATCTGAAGCTAAGCCTTCTACTTCGCATTGATTGAAGTGTAAATCATTTGTTTCGCATGGAATTGAAGCTTCCTCATTTGTTCCTCCAGCTTTTGAAGCTATGTCACTTATATCGCATAGATTTGAAGCTGAACCTACTGCATTGCATTGATTTGAAGCTAAATCTTGTGTATCGCATGGATTTGAAGCAAACTTGTTTGTTTCGCATGCAGTTAAAACTAAATCATGTCTTTCACAAGTATTTGACGATGAACTATTTGAATCGCATTGATTTGAACCCGAGCCTTCTACTTCGCACTGATTAGCAGCTAAATAATGTGTTTCGCATGGATTTGAAGCTAAACCTTCTACATCCCATGGATTTAAATCTAAATCATGTGTTTGGCATGGATTTGAAGCTAAACCTTCTACATCGCGTTGATTTGCAGCTGAATCATGTGTTTCGCATGGATTTGATGCTAACTCGTGCGTTTCGCCTGTATTTGAAGCTAGATCACTTATATCGCAAGTATTTGAAGCTAAATCATGTGTTTCGTTTCGATTTGAAGCTAAACCTTCTACATCGCATTGGTTTGAAGCTAAATCGTATGTTTCGCATGGATCTGAAGCTAACTCGTTTGTTTCGCCTGTATTTGAAGCTATATCACTTATATCGCAAGTATTTGAAGCTAAATCATGTGTTTCGCTTGGATTTGAAGCTAAACCTTCTACATCGCATTGATTTGAAGATAACTCGTTAGTTTCGCATGCAGTTGTAGCTAAATAATGTATATCACAAGTATTTGTAGCTAATCCATTTGTTTCGCATTGATTTGAAGCTACGCCTTCTACTTCGCATTGATTTGAAGCTAAATCATTTGTTCCGCATGGAATTGAAGCCACCTCGTTTGTTCCTCCAGCTTTTGAAGCTATATCACTTATATCGCAAGTATTTGAAGCTAAATCATATGTGTCGCATGGATTTGAAGCTGAACCTTCTACATCGCATTGATTTGAAGCTAAATCTTGTGAATCGCATGGATTTGAAGCCAAACCTTCTACATCGCTTTGATTTGCAGCTAAATCATGTGTTTGGCATGGATTTGAAGCTAACTCGTTCGTTGCGCATGCAGTTAAATCTAAATAACGTATATCACAAGTATTTCAAGCTAAACCATTTGATTCCCATGGATTTGAAGCTAAGCCTTCTACTTCGCATTAATTGGAAGATAAATCACGTGTTTTGCATGGATTTGAAGCTAAACCTTCTACATCGCATTGATTTGAAGCTAAATCATGTGTTTCGCATGCAGATGAAGCTAAATCATGTCTTGCACAAGTATTTGAAGATGAACCATTTGAATTGCATTGATTTGAACCCGAGCCTTCTACTTCTCACTGATTTGCAACTAAATAATGTGTTTCGCATGGATTTGTAGCTAATCCTTCTACATCGCATTGATTTGCAGCTGAATCATGTGTTTCGCATGGATTTGAAGCTAACTCGTTCGTTTCGCCTGTTTTCGAAGCTATATCACTTATATCGCAAGTATTTGAAGCTAAATCATGTGTTTCGTATGGATTTGAAGCTGAACCTTCTACATCGCATTTATTTGAAGCTAAATCATGTGTCTTGCATGGAATTGAAGCTACCTCGTTTGTTCCTCCAGCTTTTGAAGCTATATCACTTATATCGCAAGTATTTGAAGCTAAATCATATGTGTCACATGGTTTTGGAGCTGAACCTTCTACATCGCATTGATTTGAAGCTAAATCTTGTGTATCGAATGGATTTGAAGCCAAGCCTTCTACTTCGCATTGATTTGCAGCTGAATCATGTGTTTCGCATGGATTTGAAGCTAACTCGTTCGTTGCGCATGCAGTTAAATCTAAATAACGTATATCACAAGTATTTGAAGCTAAACCATTTGTTTCGCATGTATTTGAAGCTACGCCTTCTACTTCGCATTGATTTGAAGCTAAATCATTTGTTTCGCATGAACTTGAAGCCACCACGTTTGTTCCTCCAGCTTTTGAAGCTATATCTCTTATATCGCAAGTATTTGAAGCTAAATCATATGTGTCGCATAGATTTGAAGCTGAACCTTCTACATCGCATCGATTTGAAGCTAAATCATGTGTTTCGTATGGATTTGAAGCTAAACCTTCTACATCGCATTGATTTGCAGCTAATTCATGTTTCTCGCATGGAATTGAAGCTACCTCGTTTGTTCCTACAGCTTTTGAAGCTATATTACTTATATCGCAAGTATTTGAAGCTAAATCATATGTGTCGCATGGATTTGAAGCTGAACCTACTACATCGCATTGATTTGAAGGTAAATCTTGTGTATCGCATGGATTTGAAGCTAAACCTTCTACATCGCATTGATTTGAAGCTAAATCATGTGTATCGCATGGATTTGTAGCTAACTCGTTTGTTTCGCATGTAGTTGTAGCTAAATAATGTATATCACAAGTATGTGTAGCTAATCCATTTGTTCCGCATGGATCTGAAGCTAAGCCTTCTACTTCGCATTGATTGAAGTGTAAATCATTTGTTTCGCATGGAATTGAAGCTTCCTCATTTGTTCCTCCAGCTTTTGAAGCTATGTCACTTATATCGCATAGATTTGAAGCTGAACCTACTACATTGCATTGATTTGAAGCTAAATCTTGTGTATCGCATGGATTTGAAGCAAACTTGTTTGTTTCGCATGCAGTTAAAACTAAATCATGTCTTTCACAAGTATTTGACGATGAACTATTTGAATCGCATTGATTTGAACCCGAGCCTTCTACTTCGCACTGATTAGCAGCTAAATAATGTGTTTCGCATGGATTTGAAGCTAAACCTTCTACATCCCATGGATTTAAATCTAAATCATGTGTTTGGCATGGATTTGAAGCTAAACCTTCTACATCGCGTTGATTTGCAGCTGAATCATGTGTTTCGCATGCAGTTGAAGCTAAATCATGTCTTTCACATGTATTTGAAGATGAACCATTTGAATTGCATTGATTTGAACCCGAGCCTTCTACTTCGCACTGATTTGCAGCTAAATAATGTGTTTCGCATGGATTTGAAGCTAATCCTTCTACATCGCATTGATTTGCAGCTAAATCATGTGTTTTGTATGGATTTGATGCTAACTCGTTTGTTTCCCCTGCATTTGAAGCTATATCAGTTATATCAGAAGTATCTGATGCTAAATAATTTGTTTCGCATGGATTTGAAGCTAAACCTTCTACGTCGCATTGATTTGAAGCTAAATCATGCGTATCGCATGGATTTTGAAGCTAACACGATTGATTAGTCTTCATTTGAAGCTATATCACTTACACCCCAAGTGTTTGAAACTATATCATTTGTTTCGCATGGATTTGAAGCTAAACCTTCTACATCGCATTGATTTGAAGCTAAATCATGTGTATCGCATGGATTTGGAGCTAACTCGTTCTTCGCGCATGCAGTTAAATCTAAATAACGTATATCACAAGTATTTGAAGCTAAACCATTTGATTCGCATGGATTTGAAGCTAAGCCTTCTACTTCTCATTAATTGGAAGATAAATCACGTGTTTTGCATGGATTTGAAGTTAAACCTTCTACATCGCATTGATTTGAAGCTAAATCATGTGTTTCGCATGCACTTGAAGCTCAATCATGTCATTCACAAATATTTGAAGATGAACCATTTGCATCACATTGATTTGAACCCGAGCCTTCTACTGCGCACTGATTTGCAGCTAAATAATGTGTTTCGCATGGATTTGAAGCTAATCCTTCTACATCGCATTGATTTGCAGCTGAATCATGTGTTTCGCATGGATTTGAAGCTAACTTGTTCGTTTCGCCTGTATTCGAAGCTATATCACTTATATCGCAGTATTTGAAGCTATATCATGTGTTACGCTTGGACTTGAAGCTAAACCTTCTACATCGCATTGATTTGAAGCAAAATCATGTGTCTCGCATGGAATTGAAGCTACCACGTTTGTTCCTACAGCTTCTGAAGCTATATCACTTATATCGCAAGTATTTGAATCTAAATCATATGTGTCGGATGGATTTGAAGCTGAACCTACTACATCGCATTGATTTGAAGCTAAATCTTGTGTATCGCATGGATTTCAAGCTAAACCTTCTACATCGTATTGATTAGAAGCTAAATCATGTATATAGCATGGATTTGAAGGTAACTCGTTTGTTTCGCATGCAGTTGTAGCTAAATAATGTATATCACAAGCATTTGTAGCTAAACCATTTGTTTTGCATGGATTTGAAGCTAAGCCTTCTACTTCGCATTCATTTGAAGCTAAATCATTTGTTTCGCATGGATTTGAATCTAAGCATTGTACTTCGAATTGATTTGAAGCTAAATCATGTGTTTCGTATGGATTTGAAGCTGAACCTTCTACATCGCATTGATTTGAAGCTAAATCTTGTGTATCGCATGGATTTGAAGCTAAACCTTCCACATCGCATTGATTTGAAGCTAAATCATGTGTATCGCGTGGATTTCAAGCTAACTCGTTCGTTTCGCATGCAGTTGTAGCTAAATAATGTATATCACAAGTATTTGTAGCTAAACCATTTGTTTTGCATGGATTTGAAGCTAATTCTTCTACTTCGCATTCATTTGAAGCTAAATCATTTGTTTCGCATGGTTTTGAATCTAAGCATTGTACTTCGAATTGATTTGAAGCTAAATCATGTGTCTCGCATGGAATTGAAGCTACCACGTTTGTTCCTACAGCTTCTGAAGCTATATCACTTATATCGCAAGTATTTGAAGCTAAATCATATGTGTCGCATGGATTTGAAGCTGAACCTTCTACATCGCATTGATTTGAAGCTAAATCTTGTGTAATGCATGGATTTGAAGCTAAACCTTCTACATCACATTGATTTGCAGCTAAATCATGTGTTTCGCAAGGATTTCAAGCTAACTCGTTCGTTTTGCCTGCAGTTGAATCTACATCACTTATATCGCAAGTGTTTGAAGCTAAATCATGTGTATCGCTTGGATTTTGAAGCTAACTCGTTTGATTAGTCTGCATTTAGAGCTATATCACTTATACCCCAAGTGTTTGAAGCTAAATCATTTGTTTCGCGTGGATTTGAAGCTTAACCTTCTACATCGCATTGATTTGAAGCTAAACCTACTATATTCTGTTGATTTGAAGCTAAACCTTCTACCTCTTATTGATTTGAAGCTAAACCTTCTACATCGCATTGATTTGAAGCTAAATCATGCGTTTCGTATGGATTTGAAGCTAACTCGATCGTTTCGCCTGCAGTTGAACATACATCACTTATATCGCAAGTATTTGAAGCTAAATCATGTATATCGCGTGGATTTTGAAGCTAACTCATTTCATTAGTCTTCATTTGAAGCTATATCACGTATACCCCAAGTGTTTGAAGCTAAATCATTTGTTTCGCGTGGATTTGAAGCGAAACCTTCTACATCACATTGATTTGAAGCTAAATCTTGTGTATCGCATGGATTTGAAGCTAACTCGTTCGTTTCGCATGCATTTGTAGCTAAATAATGTATATCACAAGTTTTTGTAGCTAAACCATTTGTTTTGCATGGATTTGAAGCTAAGCCTGCTACTTCGCATTCATTTGAAGCTAAATCATTTGTTTCGCATGGATTTGAATCTAAGCATTGTACTTCGAATTGATTTGAAGCTAAATCATGTGTTTCGTATGGATTTGTAGCTGAACCTTCTACATCGCATTGATTTGAAACTAAATCATGTGTCTCGCATGGAATTGAAGCTACCTCGTTTGTTCCTACAGCTTTTGAAGCTATATCACTTATATCGGAAGTATTTGAAGCTAAATTATATGTGTCGCATGGATTTGAAGCTGAACCTACTACATTGCATTGATTTGAAGCTAAATCATGTGTATCGCATGGATTTGGAGTTAACTCGTTTGTTTCGCATGCAGTTGTAGCTAAATAATGTTTATCACAAGTATTTGTAGTTAAACTATTTGTTTCGCATGGATTTGAATCTAAGCATTGTACTTCGAATTGATTTGCAGCTAAATAATGTGTTTCGCATGGATTTGAAGCTAATCCTTCTACATCTCATTGATTTGAAGCTAAACCTACTATATTCTATTGATTTGAAGCTAAACCTTCTACCTCTTATTGATTTGAAGCTAAACCTTCTACATCGCATTGATTTGAAGATAAATCGTGTGATTCGCATGGATTTGAAGCTAACTAGTTAGTTTCGCATGCAGTTGTAGATAAATAATGTATATCGCAAGTATTTGTAGCTAAAACATTTGTTTCGCATGGATTTCAAGCAACGCCATCTACTTCGCATTGATTTGAAGCTAAATCATTTGTTTCGCATGGAATTGAAGCTACCGCGTTTGTTCCTCCTGCTTTTGAAGCTATATCACTTATATCGCATGGATTTGAAGCTGAACCTTCTACATCGAATTGATTTGAAGCTAAGTCATGTGTTTCGTATGGATTTGAAGCTAAACCTTCTACATCACATTGATTTGCAGCTAAATCATGCGTTTCGTATGGATTTGAAGCTAACTCGTTCGTTTCGCCTGCAGTTGAACCTACATCACTTATATCGCAAGTATTTGAAGCTAAATCATGTATATCGCGTGGATTTTGAAGCTAACTCGTTTCATTAGTCTGCATTTGAAGCTATATCACTTATACCCCAAGTGTTTGAAGCTAAATCATTTGTTTCGCGTGGATTTGAAGCGTAACCTTCTACATCGCATTGATTTGAAGCTAAATCATGTGTTTCGCATGGATTTGGAGCTAACTCGTTCTTTGCGCATGCAGTTAAATCTAAATAACGTATATCACAAGTATTTGAAGCTAAACCATTTGATTCGCATGGACTTGAAGCTAAGCCTTCTACTTCGCATTAATTGGAAGATAAATCACGTGTTTTGCATGGATTTGAAGTTAAACCTTCTACATCGCATTGATTTGAAGCTAAATCATGTGTCTCGCATGGAATTGAAGCTAACACGTTTGTTCCTACAGCTTCTGAAGCTATATCACTTATATCGCAAGTATTTGAAGCTAAATCATATGTGTCGCTTGGATTTGAAGCTGAACCTACTACATCGCATTGATTTGAAGCTAAATCTTGTGTATCGCATGGATTTCAAGCTAAACCTTCTACATCGCATTGATTTGAAGCTAAATCATGTATATAGCATGGATTTGAAGATAACTCGTTTGTTTTGCATGCAGTTGTAGCTAAATAATGTATATCACAAGCATTTGTAGCTAAACCATTTGTTTCGCATGGATTTGAAGCTAACTCGTTCGTTGCGCATGCAGTTAAATCTAAATAACGTATATCACAAGTATTTGAAGCTAAACCATTTGATTCGCATGGATTTGAAGCTAAGCCTGCTACTTCGCATTAATTGGAAGATAAATCACGTGTTTTGCATGGATTTGAAGCTAAACCTTCTACATCGCATTGATCTGAAGCTAAATCATGTGTTTCGCATTGATTTGAAGCTAACTCGTTCGTTTCGCCTGCAGTTGAATCTACATCACTTATATCGCTAGTATTTGAAGCTAAATCATATGTGTCGCATGGATTTGAAGCTGAACCTACTACATCGCATTGATTTGAAGCTAAATCTTGTGTATCGCATGGATTTGAAGCTAAACCTTCTACATCGCATTGATTTGTAGCTAAATCATTTGTTTCGCATGTATTTGAATCTAAGCCTTGTCCTTCGAATTGTTTTGAAGCTAAATCATGTGTTTCGTATGGATTTGAAGCTAAACCTTCTACATCGCATTGAATTGCAGCTGAATCATGTGTTTCGCATGGATTTGAAGCTAGCACGTTCGTTTTGCCTGTATTCGAAGCTATATCACTTATATCGCAAGTATTTGAAGCTAAATCATGTGTTACGCTTGGACTTGAAGCTAAACCTTCTACATCGCATTGATTTGAAGCTAAATCATGTGTCTGCATGGAATTGAAGCTATCTCGTTTGTTCCTACAGCTTTTGAAGCTATATCACTTATATCGCAAGTATTTGAGCTAAATCATATGTGTCGCATGGATTTGCAGCAGAACCTACTACATCGCATTGATTTGAAGCTAAATCTTGTGTATCGCATGGATTTGAAGCTAAACCTTCCACATCACATTCATTTGAAACTAATTCATGTGTTTCGCATGGATTTGAAGCTAACTCGTTCGTTTGGCCTCCAGTTGAACCTACATCACTTATACCCAAAGTGTTGAAGCTAAATCATTTGTTTCGCGTGGATTTGAAGCTAAACCTTCTACATCGCATTGATTTGAAGCTAAATCATGTGTATCGCATGGATTTGAAGCTAACTCTTTTTTTTCGTATGTAGTTGTAGCTAAATAATGTATATCACAAGTATTTGTAGCTAAACCATTTGTTTTGCATGGATTTGAAGCTAAGCCTTCTACTTCGCATTCAATTGAAGCTAAATCATGTGTTTCGAATGGATTTGAAGCTAACTCGTTTGTTTCGCATTCAGTTGTAGCTAAATAATGTATATCACAAGTATTTGTAGCTAAACCATTTGTTTCACATGGATTTGAAACTAAGCCTTCTACTTCGCATTAATTGCAAGTTAAATCACGTGTTTTGCATGGATTTGAAGCTAACTCGTTTGTTCCGCATGCAGTTGTAGCTAAATAATGTATATCACAAGTATTTGTAGCTAAGCCATTTGTTTCGCATGGATTTGAAGCTAAGCCTTCTACTTCGCATTGATTTGAAGCTAAATCATTTGTTTCGCATGGAATTGAAGCCACCTCGTTTGTTCCTCCAGCTTTTGAAGCTATATCACTTATATCGCAAGTATTTGAAGCTAAATCATATGTGTCGCATGGATTTGAAGCTGAATCTTCTACGTCGCATTGATTTGAAGCTAAATCTTGTGTATCGCATGGATTTGACGCTAAACCTTCTACATCACATTGATTTGCAGCTAAATCATGTGAATCGCATGGATTTGAAGCTAACTCGTTCGTTTCGCCTGCAGTTGAATCTACATCACTTATATCGCAAGTATTTAAAGCTAAATCATGCGTTTCGCATGGATTTGAAGCAAACTCGTTTGTTCCGCATGCAGTTGTAGCTAAATAATGTATATCACAAGTATTTCTATCTAATCCATTTGTTCCGCATGGATCTGAAGCTAAGCCTTCTACTTCGCATTGATTGAAGTTAAATCATTTATTTCGCATGGAATTGAAGCTTCCTCGTTTGTTCCTCCAGCTTTTGAAGCTATATCACTTATATCGCAAGTATTGGAAGCTAAATCATATGTGTCGCATGGATTTGAAGCTAAACCTACTACATCGCATTGATTTGAAACTAAATCAAGTGTTTCGCTTCTATTTGAAGACAAATCATTTGTTTCGTCTGCATTTGAAGCTATATTACTTATATCGCAATTATCTGAGTCTAAATCATCTGTGTCTCATGGATTTGCAGCTAAACCTTCTACATAGCATTAATTGGAAGATAAATCACGTGTTTTGCATGGATTTGAAGCTAAACCTTCTACATCGCATTGATTTGAAGCTAAATCTTGTGTATCGCATGGATTTGAAGCTAAACCTTCTACATCGCATTGATTTGAAGATAAATCGTGTGTTTCGCGTGTATTTGAAGCTAACTCGTTAGTTTCGCATGCAGTTGTAGCTAAATAATCTATATCACAAGTATTTGTAGCTAAACCATTTGTTTCGCATGTATTTGAAGCTACGCCTTCTACTTCGCATTGATTTGAAGCTAAATCATTTGTTTCGCATGAACTTGAAGCCACCTCGTTTGTTCCTCCAGCTTTTGAATCTATATCTCTTATATCGCAAGTATTTGAAGCTAAATCATACGTGTCGCATAGATTTGAAGCTGAACCTTCTACATCGCATCGATTTGAAGCTAAATCATATGTGTCGCATGGATTTGAAGCTGAACCTTCTACATCGCATTGATTTGCAGCTAAATCATATGTGTCGCATGGATTTGAAGCTGAACCTACTGCATCGCATTGATTTGAAGATAAATCATGTGTATCGCGTGGATTTTGAAGCTAACTCGTTTGATTAGTCTGCATTTGAAGCTATATCACTTATACCCCAAGTGTTTGAAGCTAAATCATTTGTTTCGCGTGGATTAGAAGCTAAACCTTCTACATCACATGGATTTGCAGCTAAATCATGTGTTTCGCATGGATTTGAAGCTAACTCGTTCGTTTCGCCTGCAGTTGAATCTACATCACTTATATCGCTAGTATTTGAAGCTAAATCATATGTGTCGCATGGATTTGAAGCTGAACCTACTACATCGCATTGATTTGAAGCTAAATCTTGTGTATCGCATGGATTTGAAGCTAAACCTTCTACATCGCATTGATTTGTAGCTAAATCATTTGTTTCGCATGGATTTGAATCTAAGCCTTGTCCTTCGAATTGTTTTGAAGCTAAATCATGTGTTTCGTATGGATTTGAAGCTAAACCTTCTACATCACATTGATTTGCAGCTAAATCATATGTGTCGCATGGATTTGAAGCTGAACCTACTGCATCGCATTGATTTGAAGATAAATCATGTGTATCGCGTGGATTTTGAAGCTAACTCGTTTGATTAGTCTGCATTTGAAGCTATATCACTTATACCCCAAGTGTTTGAAGCTAAATCATTTGTTTCGCGTGGATTAGAAGCTAAACCTTCTACATCACATTGATTTGCAGCTAAATCATGTGTTTCGCATGGATTTGAAGCTAACTCGTTCGTTTCGCCTGCAGTTGAATCTACATCACTTATATCGCTAGTATTTGAAGCTAAATCATATGTGTCGCATGGATTTGAAGCTGAACCTACTACATCGCATTGATTTGAAGCTAAATCTTGTGTATCGCATGGATTTG
Source organism: Megalopta genalis (assembly GCF_051020955.1). Lineage (NCBI taxonomy): Eukaryota > Metazoa > Arthropoda > Insecta > Hymenoptera > Halictidae > Megalopta > Megalopta genalis. Next base: position 48,966 of record NW_027477338.1, on the reverse strand, counting down.
AAGCTAAACCTTCTACATCGCATTGATTTGTAGCTAAATCATTTGTTTCGCATGTATTTGAATCTAAGCCTTGTCCTTCGAATTGTTTTGAAGCTAAATCATGTGTTTCGTATGGATTTGAAGCTAAACCTTCTACATCACATTGATTTGAAGCTAAACCTTCTACATTCTCTTGATGTGAAGCTAAACCTTCTTCCTCTTATTGTTTTGAAGCTAAACCTTCTACATCGCATTGATTAGAAGTTAAATCATGTGTCGCGCATGGATTTGAAGCTAACTCGTTAGTTTCGCATGCAGTTGTAGCTAAATAATGTATATCACAAGTATTCGTAGCTAAACCATTTGTTTTGCATGGATTTGAAGATAAGTCTTCTACTTCGCATTCATTTGAAGCTAAATCATTTGTTTCGCATGGATTCGAATCTAAGCATTGTACTTCGAATTGATTTGAAGCTAAATCATGTGTTTCGTATGGATTTGAAGCTACGCCTTCTACTTCGCATTGATTTGAAGCTACCTCGTTTGTTCCTACAGCTTTTCAAGCTATATCACTTATATCGCAAGTATTTGAAGCTAAATCATATGTGTCGCATGGATTTGAAGCTGGACCTTCTACATCGCATTGATTTGAAGCCAAATCTTGTGTATCACATGGATTCGAAGCTAAACCTTCTACATCACATTGATTCGCAGCTAAATCATGTGTTTCGCATGGATTTGAAGCTAAACCTTCTACATCGCATTGAATTGCAGCTGAATCATGTGTTTCGCATGGATTTGAAGCTAGCACGTTCGTTTTGCCTGTATTCGAAGCTATATCACTTATATCGCAAGTATTTGAAGCTAAATCATGTGTTACGCTTGGACTTGAAGCTAAACCTTCTACATCGCATTGATTTGAAGCTAAATCATGTGTCTGCATGGAATTGAAGCTATCTCGTTTGTTCCTACAGCTTTTGAAGCTATATCACTTATATCGCAAGTATTTGAGCTAAATCATATGTGTCGCATGGATTTGCAGCAGAACCTACTACATCGCATTGATTTGAAGCTAAATCTTGTGTATCGCATGGATTTGAAGCTAAACCTTCCACATCACATTCATTTGAAACTAATTCATGTGTTTCGCATGGATTTGAAGCTAACTCGTTCGTTTGGCCTCCAGTTGAACCTACATCACTTATACCCAAAGTGTTGAAGCTAAATCATTTGTTTCGCGTGGATTTGAAGCTAAACCTTCTACATCGCATTGATTTGAAGCTAAATCATGTGTATCGCATGGATTTGAAGCTAACTCTTTTTTTTCGTATGTAGTTGTAGCTAAATAATGTATATCACAAGTATTTGTAGCTAAACCATTTGTTTTGCATGGATTTGAAGCTAAGCCTTCTACTTCGCATTCAATTGAAGCTAAATCATGTGTTTCGAATGGATTTGAAGCTAACTCGTTTGTTTCGCATTCAGTTGTAGCTAAATAATGTATATCACAAGTATTTGTAGCTAAACCATTTGTTTCACATGGATTTGAAACTAAGCCTTCTACTTCGCATTAATTGCAAGTTAAATCACGTGTTTTGCATGGATTTGAAGCTAACTCGTTTGTTCCGCATGCAGTTGTAGCTAAATAATGTATATCACAAGTATTTGTAGCTAAGCCATTTGTTTCGCATGGATTTGAAGCTAAGCCTTCTACTTCGCATTGATTTGAAGCTAAATCATTTGTTTCGCATGGAATTGAAGCCACCTCGTTTGTTCCTCCAGCTTTTGAAGCTATATCACTTATATCGCAAGTATTTGAAGCTAAATCATATGTGTCGCATGGATTTGAAGCTGAATCTTCTACGTCGCATTGATTTGAAGCTAAATCTTGTGTATCGCATGGATTTGACGCTAAACCTTCTACATCACATTGATTTGCAGCTAAATCATGTGAATCGCATGGATTTGAAGCTAACTCGTTCGCTTCGCCTGCAGTTGAATCTACATCACTTATATCGCAAGTATTTAAAGCTAAATCATGCGTTTCGCATGGATTTGAAGCAAACTCGTTTGTTCCGCATGCAGTTGTAGCTAAATAATGTATATCACAAGTATTTCTATCTAATCCATTTGTTCCGCATGGATCTGAAGCTAAGCCTTCTACTTCGCATTGATTGAAGTTAAATCATTTATTTCGCATGGAATTGAAGCTTCCTCGTTTGTTCCTCCAGCTTTTGAAGCTATATCACTTATATCGCAAGTATTGGAAGCTAAATCATATGTGTCGCATGGATTTGAAGCTAAACCTACTACATCGCATTGATTTGAAACTAAATCAAGTGTTTCGCTTCTATTTGAAGACAAATCATTTGTTTCGTCTGCATTTGAAGCTATATTACTTATATCGCAATTATCTGAGTCTAAATCATCTGTGTCTCATGGATTTGCAGCTAAACCTTCTACATAGCATTAATTGGAAGATAAATCACGTGTTTTGCATGGATTTGAAGCTAAACCTTCTACATCGCATTGATTTGAAGCTAAATCTTGTGTATCGCATGGATTTGAAGCTAAACCTTCTACATCGCATTGATTTGAAGATAAATCGTGTGTTTCGCGTGTATTTGAAGCTAACTCGTTAGTTTCGCATGCAGTTGTAGCTAAATAATCTATATCACAAGTATTTGTAGCTAATCCATTTGTTTCGCATGTATTTGAAGCTACGCCTTCTACTTCGCATTGATTTGAAGCTAAATCATTTGTTTCGCACGAACTTGAAGCCACCTCGTTTGTTCCTCCAGCTTTTGAAGCTATATCTCTTATATCGCAAGTATTTGAAGCTAAATCATACGTGTCGCATAGATTTGAAGCTGAACCTTCTACATCGCATCGATTTGAAGCTAAATCATATGTGTCGCATGGATTTGAAGCTGAACCTTCTACATCGCATTGATTTCAAGCTAAATCATGTGTCTCGAATGGAATTGAAGCTACCTCGTTTGTTCCTACAGCTTTTGAAGCTATATCACTTATATCGCAAGTATTTGAAGCTAAATCATATGTGTCACATGGTTTTGAAGCTGAACCTTCTACATCGCATTGATTTGAAGCAAAATCTTGTGAATCGCATGGATTTGAAGCTAAACCTTCTACATCGCATTGATTTGAAGATAACTCGTGTGTTTCGCATGGATTTGAAGCTAACTCGTTTGTTTCACATGCAGTTGTAGCTAAGTAATGTATATCACAAGCATTTCTAGGTAAACCATTTGTTTCGCATGGATTTGAAGCTAAGCCTTCTACTTCGCATTGATTTGAAGCTAAATCATTTGTTTCGCATGTAATTGAAGCTACCTCGTTTGTTCCTCCTGCTTTTGAAGCTATATCACTTATATCGCAAGTATTTGAAGCTAAATCATATGTGTCGCATGGATTTGAAGCTGAACCTTCTACATCGCATTGATTTGAAGCAAAATCTTGTGAATCGCATGGATTTGAAGCTAATCCTTCTACATCGCATTGATTTGCAGCTAAATCATGTGTTTCGCATGGATTTGAAGCTAACTCGTTCGTTGCGCATGCAGTTAAATCTAAATAACGTATATCACAAGTATTTCAAGCTAAACCATTTGATTCTCATGGATTTGAAGCTAAGCCTTCTACTTCGCATTAATTGGAAGATAAATCACGTGTTTTGCATGGATTTGAAGCTAAACCTTCTACATCGCATTGATTTGAAGCTAAATCTTGTGTATCGCATGGATTTGAAGCTAAACCTTCTACATCGCATTGATTTGAAGATAAATCGTGTATTTCGCGTGGATTTAAAGCTAACTCGTTAGTTTCGCATGCAGTTCTAGCTAAATAATCTATATCACAAGTATTTGTAGCTAAACCATTTGTTTCGCATGTATTTGAAGCTACGCCTTCTACTTCGCATTGATTTGAAGCTAAATCATTTGTTTCGCATGAACTTGAAGCCACCTCGTTTGTTCCTCCAGCTTTTGAAGCAATATCTCTTATATCGCAAGTATTTGAAGCTAAATCATACGTGTCGCATAGATTTGAAGCTGAACCTTCTACATCGCATCGATTTGAAGCTAAATCATGTGTTTCGTATGGATTTGAAGCTAAACCTTCTACATCGCATTGATTTGCAGCTAATTCATGTTTCTCGCATGGAATTGAAGCTACCTCGTTTGTTCCTACAGCTTTTGAAGCTATATTACTTATATCGCAAGTGTTTGAAGCTAAATCATATGTGTCGCATGGATTTGAAGCTGAATCTACTACATCGCATTTATTTGAAGCTAAATCTTGTGTATCGAATGGATTTGAAGCTAAACCTTCTACATCGCATTGATTTGCAGCTAAATCATGTGTTTCGCATGGATTTGAAGCTAACTCGTTCGTTGCGCATGCAGTTAAATCTAAATAACGTATATCACAAGTATTTCAAGCTAAACCATTTGAATCGCATGGATTTGAACCTTAACCTTCTTCTTCGCACTGATTTGCAGCTAAATAATGTGTTTCGCACGGATTTGAAGCTAAACCTTCTACAACCCATGGATTTGAAGCTAAATCATGTGTTTCGCATGCAGTTGAAGCTAAATCATGTCTTTCACAAGTGTTTGAAAATGAACCATTTGAATCGCATTGATTTGAACCCGAGCCTTCTATTTCGCACTGATTTGCAGCTAAATCACGTGTTTGGCATGGACTTGAAGCTAAACCTTCTACATCGCATTGATTTGAAGCTAAATCATGTGTTTGGCATGCAGTTGAAGCTAAATCATGTCTTTCACAAGTGTTTGAAAATGAACCATTTGAATCGCATTGATTTGAACCCGAGCCTTCTATTTCGCACTGATTTACAGCTAAATCACGTGTTTGGCATGGACTTGAAGCTAAACCTTCTACATCGCATTGATTTGAAGCTAAATCATGTGTTTGGCATGCAGTTGAAGCTAAATCATGTCTTTCACAAGTATTTGAAAATGAACCATTTGAATCGCATTGATTTGAACCCGAGCCTTCTACTTCGCACTGATTTGCAGCTAAATAATGTGTTTCGCATGGATTTGAAGCTAAACCTTCTACATCCCATGGATTTAAATCTAAATCATGTGTTTGGCATGGATTTGAAGCTAAACCTTCTACACCGCGTTGATTTGCAGCTGAATCATGTGTTTCGCATGGATTTGATGCTAACTCGTGCGTTTCGCCTGTATTTGAAGCTAGATCACTTATATCGCAAGTATTTGAAGCTAAATCATGTGTTTCGTTTCGATTTGAAGCTAAACCTTCTACATCGCATTGGTTTGAAGCTAAATCGTATGTTTCGCATGGATCTGAAGCTAACTCGTTTGTTTCGCCTGTATTTGAAGCTATATCACTTATATCGCAAGTATTTGAAGCTAAATCATGTGTTTCGCTTGGATTTGAAGCTAAACCTTCTACATCGCATTGATTTGAAGATAACTCGTGTGTTTCGCATGGATTTGAAGCTAACTCGTTTGTTTCACATGCAGTTGTAGCTAAGTAATGTATATCACAAGCATTTCTAGGTAAACCATTTGTTTCGCATGGATTTGAAGCTAAGCCTTCTACTTCGCATTGATTTGAAGCTAAATCATTTGTTTCGCATGTAATTGAAGCTACCTCGTTTGTTCCTCCTGCTTTTGAAGCTATATCACTTATATCGCAAGTATTTGAAGCTAAATCATATGTGTCGCATGGATTTGAAGCTGAACCTTCTACATCGCATTGATTTGAAGCTAAATCTTGTGAATCGCATGGATTTGAAGCCAAACCTTCTACATCGCTTTGATTTGCAGCTAAATCATGTGTTTCGCATGGATTTGAAGCTAACTCGTTCGTTGCGCATGCAGTTAAATCTAAATAACGTATATCACAAGTATTTCAAGCTAAACCATTTGATTCTCATGGATTTGAAGCTAAGCCTTCTACTTCGCATTAATTGGAAGATAAATCACGTGTTTTGCATGGATTTGAAGCTAAACCTTCTACATCGCATTGATTTGAAGCTAAATCTTGTGTATCGCATGGATTTGAAGCTAAACCTTCTACATCGCATTGATTTGAAGATAAATCGTGTGTTTCGCGTGGATTTGAAGTTAACTCGTTAGTTTCGCATGCAGTTGTAGCTAAATAATCTATATCACAAGTATTTGTAGCTAAACCATTTGTTTCGCATGTATTTGAAGCTAAGCCTTCTACTTCGCATTCGTTTGAAGCTAAATCATTTGTTTCGCATGGATTTGAATCTAAGCATTGTACTTCGAATTGATTTGAAGAGAAATCATGTGTTTCGTATGGATTTGAAGCTGAACCTTCTACATCGCATTGATTTGAAGCTAAATCATGTGTATCGCATGGATTTGAAGTTAACTCGTTTGTTTCGCATGCAGTTGTAGCTAAATAATGTATATCACAAGTATTTGTAGTTAAGCCATTTGTTTTGCATGGATTTGAAGCCAAGCCTTCTACTTCGCATTGATTTGCAGCTGAATCATGTGTTTCGCATGGATTTGAAGCTAACTCGTTCGTTGCGCATGCAGTTAAATCTAAATAACGTATATCACAAGTATTTGAAGCTAAACCATTTGTTTCGCATGTATTTGAAGCTACACCTTCTACTTCGCATTGATTTGAAGCTAAATCATTTGTTTCGCATGAACTTGAAGCCACCTCGTTTGTTCCTCCAGCTTTTGAAGCTATATCTCTTATATCGCAAGTATTTGAAACTAAATCATATGTGTCGCATAGATTTGAAGCTGAACCTTCTACATCGCATCGATTTGAAGCTAAATCATGTGTTTCGTATGGATTTGAAGCTAAACCTTCTACATCGCATTGATTTGCAGCTAATTCATGTTTCTCGCATGGAATTGAAGCTACCTCGTTTGTTCCTACAGCTTTTGAAGCTATATTACTTATATCGCAAGTATTTGAAGCTAAATCATATGTGTCGCATGGATTTGAAGCTGAACCTACTACATCGCATTGATTTGAAGGTAAATCTTGTGTATCGCATGGATTTGAAGCTAAACCTTCTACATCGCATTGATTTGAAGCTAAATCATGTGTATCGCATGGATTTGAAGCTAACTCGTTTGTTTCGCATGTAGTTGTAGCTAAATAATGTATATCACAAGTATGTGTAGCTAATCCATTTGTTCCGCATGGATCTGAAGCTAAGCCTTCTACTTCGCATTGATTGAAGTGTAAATCATTTGTTTCGCATGGAATTGAAGCTTCCTCATTTGTTCCTCCAGCTTTTGAAGCTATGTCACTTATATCGCATAGATTTGAAGCTGAACCTACTGCATTGCATTGATTTGAAGCTAAATCTTGTGTATCGCATGGATTTGAAGCAAACTTGTTTGTTTCGCATGCAGTTAAAACTAAATCATGTCTTTCACAAGTATTTGACGATGAACTATTTGAATCGCATTGATTTGAACCCGAGCCTTCTACTTCGCACTGATTAGCAGCTAAATAATGTGTTTCGCATGGATTTGAAGCTAAACCTTCTACATCCCATGGATTTAAATCTAAATCATGTGTTTGGCATGGATTTGAAGCTAAACCTTCTACATCGCGTTGATTTGCAGCTGAATCATGTGTTTCGCATGGATTTGATGCTAACTCGTGCGTTTCGCCTGTATTTGAAGCTAGATCACTTATATCGCAAGTATTTGAAGCTAAATCATGTGTTTCGTTTCGATTTGAAGCTAAACCTTCTACATCGCATTGGTTTGAAGCTAAATCGTATGTTTCGCATGGATCTGAAGCTAACTCGTTTGTTTCGCCTGTATTTGAAGCTATATCACTTATATCGCAAGTATTTGAAGCTAAATCATGTGTTTCGCTTGGATTTGAAGCTAAACCTTCTACATCGCATTGATTTGAAGATAACTCGTTAGTTTCGCATGCAGTTGTAGCTAAATAATGTATATCACAAGTATTTGTAGCTAATCCATTTGTTTCGCATTGATTTGAAGCTACGCCTTCTACTTCGCATTGATTTGAAGCTAAATCATTTGTTCCGCATGGAATTGAAGCCACCTCGTTTGTTCCTCCAGCTTTTGAAGCTATATCACTTATATCGCAAGTATTTGAAGCTAAATCATATGTGTCGCATGGATTTGAAGCTGAACCTTCTACATCGCATTGATTTGAAGCTAAATCTTGTGAATCGCATGGATTTGAAGCCAAACCTTCTACATCGCTTTGATTTGCAGCTAAATCATGTGTTTGGCATGGATTTGAAGCTAACTCGTTCGTTGCGCATGCAGTTAAATCTAAATAACGTATATCACAAGTATTTCAAGCTAAACCATTTGATTCCCATGGATTTGAAGCTAAGCCTTCTACTTCGCATTAATTGGAAGATAAATCACGTGTTTTGCATGGATTTGAAGCTAAACCTTCTACATCGCATTGATTTGAAGCTAAATCTTGTGTATCGCATGGTTTTGAAGCTAAACCTTCTACATCGCATTGATTTGAAGATAAATCGTGTGTTTCGCGTGGATTTGAAGCTAACTCGTTAGTTTCGCATGCAGTTGTAGCTAAATAATCTATATCACAAGTATTTGTAGCTAAACCATTTGTTTCGCATGTATTTGAAGCTAAGCCTTCTACTTCGCATTCATTTGAAGCTAAATCATTTGTTTCGCATGGATTTGAATCTAAGCATTGTACTTCGAATTGATTTGAAGAGAAATCATGTGTTTCGTATGCATTTGAAGCTGAACCTTCTACATCGCATTGATTTGAAGCTAAATCATGTGTATCGCATGGATTTGAAGTTAACTCGTTTGTTTCGCATGCAGTTGTAGCTAAATAATGTATATCACAAGTATTTGTAGTTAAGCCATTTGTTTTGCATGGATTTGAAGCCAAGCCTTCTACTTCGCATTGATTTGCAGCTGAATCATGTGTTTCGCATGGATTTGAAGCTAACTCGTTCGTTGCGCATGCAGTTAAATCTAAATAACGTATATCACAAGTATTTGAAGCTAAACCATTTGATTCGCATGGATTTGAAGCTAAGCCTTCTACTTCGCATTAATTGGAAGATAAATCACGTGTTTTGCATGGATTTGAAGCTAAACCTTCTACATCGCATTGATTTGAAGCTAAATCATGTGTATCGCATGGATTTGAAGTTAACTCGTTTGTTTCGCATGCAGTTGTAGCTATATAATGTTTATCACAAGTATTTGTAGTTAAACCAATTGTTTTGCATGGATTTGAAGCCAAGCCTTCTTCTTCGCATTCATTTGAAGCTAAATCATTTGTTTGGCATGGATTTGAATCTAAGCATTGTACTTCGAATTGATTTGAAGCTAAATCATGTGTTTCGTATGGATTTGAAGCTGTACCTTCTACATCGCATTGATTTGAAGCTAAATCATGTGTGTCGCATGGAATTGAAACTACCTCGTTTGTTCCTACAGCTTTTGAAGCTATATCCCTTATATCGCAAGTATTTGAAGCTAAATCATATGTGTCGCATGGATTTGAAGCTGAACCTACTACATCGCATTGATTTGAAGCTAAATCTTGTGTATCGCATGGATTTGAAGCTTAACTTTCTACATCGCATTGATTTGAAGCTAAAGCATGTATATAGCATGGATTTGAAGCTAACTCGTTTGTTTCGTAAGCAGTTGTAGCTAAATAATGTATATCACAAGCATTTTTAGCTAAACCATTTGTTTTGCATGGATTTGAAGCCAAGCCTTCTACTTCGCATTCATTTGAAGCTAAATCATTTGTTTCGCATGGTTTTGAATCTAAGCCTTGTCCTTCGAATTGATTTGAATCTAAATCATGTGTGTCGTATGGATTTGAAGCTAAACCTTCTACTTCGCATTTATTTGAAGCTAAACCTTCTATATTCTATTGATTTGAAGCTAAACCATCTACCTCTTATTGATTTGAAGCTAAACCTTCTACATCGCATTGATTTGAAGATAAATCGTGTGTTTCGCATGGATTTGAAGCTAAATCGTTAGTTTCGCATGCAGTTGTAGCTAAATAATGTATATCACAGGTATTCGTAGCTAAACCATTTGTTTTGCATGGATTTGAAGCTACGCCTTCTACTTCGCATTGATTTGAAGCTGAATCATGTGTTTCGCATGGAATTGAAGCAATCTCGTTTGTTCCTCCAGCTTTTCAAGCTATATCACTTATATCGCAAGTATTTGAAGCTAAATCATATGTGTCGCATGGATTTGAAGCTGAACCTTCTACATCGCATTGATTTGAAGCTAAATCTTGTGTATCGCATGGATTTGAAGCTAAACCATCTACATCGCATTGATTTGAAGCTAAATCATTTGTTTCGCATGGATTTGAATCTAAGCCTTGTCCTTCGAATTGATTTGAAGCTAAACCTTCTACCTCTTATTATTTTGAAGCTAAACCTTCTACATCGCATTGATTTGAAGCTAAATCTTGTGTATCGCATGGATTTGAAGCTAAACCTTTCACATCGCATTGATTGAAGGTAAATCATGTGTTTCGTGTGGATTTGAAGCTAAACCTTCTACATCGCATTGATTTGAAGCTAAACCTTCTACATTCTATTGATTTGAAGCTAAACCTTCTACATTCTATTGATTTGAAGCTAAACCTTCTACCTCTTATTGTTTTGAAGCTAAACCTTCTACATCGCATTGATTTGCAGCTAAATCATGTGTTTTGCATGGGTTTGATGCTAACTCGTTTGTCTCCCCTGCATTTGAAGCTATATCAGTTATATCAGAAGTATCTGATGCTAAATCATTTGTTTCGCATGGATTTGAAGCTAAACCTTCTACATCGCATTGATTTGAAGCTAAATCATGGGTATCGCATGGATTTTGAAGCTAACACGATTGATTAGTTCTCATTTGAAGCTATATCACTTACACCCCATGTGTTTGAAGCTGTATCATTTGTTTCGCATGGATTTCAAGCTAAATCTTCTTCATCGCATTGATTTGCAGTTAAATCATGTGTTTCGCATCGATTTGAAGCTAACTCGTTCGTTGCGCATGCAGTTAAATCTAAATAACGTATATCACAAGTATTTGAAGCTAAACCATTTGATTCGCATGGATTTGAAGCTAAGCCTTCTACTTCGCATTAATTGGAAGATAAATCACGTGTTTGGCATGGATTTGAAGCTAAACCTTCTACATCGCATTCATTTGAAGCTAAATCATTTGTTTCGCATGGATTTGAATCTAAGCCTTGTCCTTCGAATTGATTTGAATCTAAATCATGTGTGTCGTATGGATTTGAAGCTAAACCTTCTACTTCGCATTTATTTGAAGCTAAACCTTCTATATTCCATTGATTTGAAGCTAAACCATCTACCTCTTATTGATTTGGAGCTAAACCTTCTACATCGCATTGATTTGAAGATAAATGGTGTGTTTCGCATGGATTTGAAGCTAAATCGTTAGTTTCGTATGCAGATGTAGCTAAATAATGTATATCATAAGTATTCGTAGCTAAACCATTTGTTTTGCATGGATTTGAAGCTACGCCTTCTACTTCGCATTGATTTGAAGCTAAATCAAGTGTTTCGCATGGAATTGAAGCAACCTCGTTTGTTCCTCCAGCTTTTCAAGCTATATCACTTATATCGCAAGTATTTGAAGCTAAATCATATGTGTCGCATGGATTTGAAGTTGAACCTACCACATCACATTGATTTGAAGCTAAATCTTGTGTATCGCATGGATTTGAAGCTGAACCTACTACATCGCATTGATTTGAAGCTAAATCTTGTGTATCGCATGGATTTGAAGCTTAACCATCTACATCGCATTGATTTGAAGCTAAAGCATGTATATAGCATGGATTTGAAACTAACTTGTTTGTTTCGCATGCAGTTGTAGCTAAATAATGTATATCACAAGCATTTGTAGCTAAACCATTTGTTTTGCATGGATATGAAGCTAAGCCTTCTACTTCGCATTCATTTGAAGCTAAATCATGTGTTTCGCATGGATTTGAAGCTGAACCTACTACATCACATTGATTTGAAGCTAAATCTTGTGTATCGCATGGATTTGAAGCTAAACCTTCTACATCGCATTGATTTGAAGCTAAAGCATGTATATAGCATGGATTTGAAGCTAACTTGTTTGTTTCGCATGCAGTTGTAGCTAAATAATGTATATCACAAGCATTTGTAGCTAAACCATTTGTTTTGCATGGCTTTGAAGCTAAGCCTTCTACTTCGCATTCATTTGAAGCTAAATCATTTGTTACGCATGGATTTGAATCTAAGCATTGTACTTCGAATTGATTTGAAGCTAAATCATGTGTTTCGTATGGATTTGAAGCTGAACCTTCTACATCGCATTGATTTGAAGCTAAATCATGTGTCTCGCATGGAATTGAAGCTAGCTCGTTTGTTCCTACAGCTTTTGAAGCTATATCACTTATATCGTAAGTATTTGAAGCTTAATCATATGTGTCGCATGGATTTGAAGCTAAACCTTCTACATCGCATTGATTTGAAGCTAAATCTTGTGTATCGCATGGATTTGAAGCGAAACCTTCTACATCGCATTGATTTGAAGCTAAATCATGTGTATCGCATGGATTTGAAGTTAACTCGTTTGTTTCGCATGCAGTTGTAGCTATATAATGTTTATCACAAGTATTAGTAGTTAAACCAATTGTTTTGCATGGATTTGAAGCCAAGCCTTCTTCTTCGCATTCATTTGAAGCTAAATCATTTGTTTCGCATGGATTTGAATCTAAGCATTGTACTTCGAATTGATTTGAAGCTAAATCATGTGTTTCGCATGGATTTGAAGCTGAACCTATTACATCGCATTGATTTGAAGCTAAATCATGGGTATCGCATGGATTTTGAAGCTAACACGATTGATTAGTTCTCATTTGAAGCTATATCACTTACACCCCATGTGTTTGAAGCTGTATCATTTGTTTCGCATGGATTTCAAGCTAAATCTTCTTCATCGCATTGATTTGCAGTTAAATCATGTGTTTCGCATCGATTTGAAGCTAACTCGTTCGTTGCGCATGCAGTTAAATCTAAATAACGTATATCACAAGTATTTGAAGCTAAACCATTTGATTCGCATGGATTTGAAGCTAAGCCTTCTACTTCGCATTAATTGGAAGATAAATCACGTGTTTGGCATGGATTTGAAGCTAAACCTTCTACATCGCATTCATTTGAAGCTAAATCATTTGTTTCGCATGGATTTGAATCTAAGCCTTGTCCTTCGAATTGATTTGAATCTAAATCATGTGTGTCGTATGGATTTGAAGCTAAACCTTCTACTTCGCATTTATTTGAAGCTAAACCTTCTATATTCCATTGATTTGAAGCTAAACCATCTACCTCTTATTGATTTGGAGCTAAACCTTCTACATCGCATTGATTTGAAGATAAATGGTGTGTTTCGCATGGATTTGAAGCTAAATCGTTAGTTTCGTATGCAGATGTAGCTAAATAATGTATATCATAAGTATTCGTAGCTAAACCATTTGTTTTGCATGGATTTGAAGCTACGCCTTCTACTTCGCATTGATTTGAAGCTAAATCAAGTGTTTCGCATGGAATTGAAGCAACCTCGTTTGTTCCTCCAGCTTTTCAAGCTATATCACTTATATCGCAAGTATTTGAAGCTAAATCATATGTGTCGCATGGATTTGAAGTTGAACCTACCACATCACATTGATTTGAAGCTAAATCTTGTGTATCGCATGGATTTGAAGCTGAACCTACTACATCGCATTGATTTGAAGCTAAATCTTGTGTATCGCATGGATTTGAAGCTTAACCATCTACATCGCATTGATTTGAAGCTAAAGCATGTATATAGCATGGATTTGAAACTAACTTGTTTGTTTCGCATGCAGTTGTAGCTAAATAATGTATATCACAAGCATTTGTAGCTAAACCATTTGTTTTGCATGGATATGAAGCTAAGCCTTCTACTTCGCATTCATTTGAAGCTAAATCATGTGTTTCGCATGGATTTGAAGCTGAACCTACTACATCACATTGATTTGAAGCTAAATCTTGTGTATCGCATGGATTTGAAGCTAAACCTTCTACATCGCATTGATTTGAAGCTAAAGCATGTATATAGCATGGATTTGAAGCTAACTTGTTTGTTTCGCATGCAGTTGTAGCTAAATAATGTATATCACAAGCATTTGTAGCTAAACCATTTGTTTTGCATGGCTTTGAAGCTAAGCCTTCTACTTCGCATTCATTTGAAGCTAAATCATTTGTTACGCATGGATTTGAATCTAAGCATTGTACTTCGAATTGATTTGAAGCTAAATCATGTGTTTCGTATGGATTTGAAGCTGAACCTTCTACATCGCATTGATTTGAAGCTAAATCATGTGTCTCGCATGGAATTGAAGCTAGCTCGTTTGTTCCTACAGCTTTTGAAGCTATATCACTTATATCGTAAGTATTTGAAGCTTAATCATATGTGTCGCATGGATTTGAAGCTAAACCTTCTACATCGCATTGATTTGAAGCTAAATCTTGTGTATCGCATGGATTTGAAGCGAAACCTTCTACATCGCATTGATTTGAAGCTAAATCATGTGTATCGCATGGATTTGAAGTTAACTCGTTTGTTTCGCATGCAGTTGTAGCTATATAATGTTTATCACAAGTATTAGTAGTTAAACCAATTGTTTTGCATGGATTTGAAGCCAAGCCTTCTTCTTCGCATTCATTTGAAGCTAAATCATTTGTTTCGCATGGATTTGAATCTAAGCATTGTACTTCGAATTGATTTGAAGCTAAATCATGTGTTTCGCATGGATTTGAAGCTGAACCTATTACATCGCATTGATTTGAAGCTAAATCTTGTGTATCGCATGGATTTGAAGCTTAACTTTCTACATCGCATTGATTTGAAGCTAAAGCATGTATATAGCATGGATTTGAAGCTAACTCGTTTGTTTCGCAAGCAGTTGTAGCTAAATAATGTATATCACAAGCATTTGTAGCTAAACCATATGTTTTGCATGGATTTGAAGCCAAGCCTTCTACTTCGCATTCATTTGAAGCTAAATCATTTGTTTCGCATGGTTTTGAATCTAAGCCTTGTCCTTCGAATTGATTTGAATCTAAATCATGTGTGTCGTATGGATTTGAAGCTAAACCTTCTACTTCGCATTTATTTGAAGCTAAACCTTCTATATTCTATTGATTTGAAGCTAAACCATCTACCTCTTATTGATTTGAAGCTAAACCTTCTACATCGCATTGATTTGAAGATAAATCGTGTGTTTCGCATGGATTTGAAGCTAAATCGTTAGTTTCGCATGCAGTTGTAGCTAAATAATGTATATCACAGGTATTCGTAGCTAAACCATTTGTTTTGCATGGATTTGAAGCTACGCCTTCTACTTCGCATTGATTTGAAGCTGAATCATGTGTTTCGCATGGAATTGAAGCAATCTCGTTTGTTCCTCCAGCTTTTCAAGCTATATCACTTATATCGCAAGTATTTGAAGCTAAATCATATGTGTCGCATGGATTTGAAGCTGAACCTTCTACATCGCATTGATTTGAAGCTAAATCTTGTGTATCGCATGGATTTGAAGCTAAACCATCTACATCGCATTGATTTGAAGCTAAATCATTTGTTTCGCATGGATTTGAATGTAAGCCTTGTCCTTCGAATTGATTTGAAGCTAAACCTTCTACCTCTTATTATTTTGAAGCTAAACCTTCTACATCGCATTGATTTGAAGCTAAATCTTGTGTATCGCATGGATTTGAAGCTAAACCTTTCACATCGCATTGATTTGAAGGTAAATCATGTGTTTCGTGTGGATTTGAAGCTAAACCTTCTACATCGCATTGATTTGAACCTAAATCAAGTGTTTCGCATGGAATTGAAGCAACCTCGTTTGTTCCTCCAGCTTTTCAAGCTATATCACTTATATCGCAAGTATTTGAAGCTAAATCATATGTGTCGCATGGATTTGAAGTTGAACCTACTACATCGCATTGATTTGAAACTAAATCTTGTGTATCGCATGGATTTGAAGCTAAACCTTCTACATCGCATTGATTTGCAGCTAAATCATTTGTTTCGCATGGATTTGAATTTAAGCCTTGTCCTTCGAATTGATTTGAAGCTAAATCATGTGTTTCGTATGGATTTGAAGCTAAACCTTGCACATCGCATTGATTAGAAGTTAAATCATGTGTCGCGCATGGATTTGAAGCTATCTCGTTAGTTTCGCATGCAGTTGTAGCTAAATAATGTATATCACAAGTATTCGTAGCTAAACCATTTGTTTTGCATGGATTTGAAGCTACTCCTTCTACTTCGCATGTATTTGAAGCTAAATCATGTGTTTTGCATGGAATTGAAGCAACCTCGTTTGTTCCTCCAGCTTTTGAAGCTATATCACTTATATCGCAAGTATTTGAAGCTAAATCATATGTGTCGCATGGATTTGAAGCTGAACCTACTACATCGCATTGATTTGAAGCTAAATCTTGTGTATCGCATGGATTTGAAGCTAAACCTTCAACATCGCATTGATTTGAAGCTAAACCTACTACATTCTATTGATTTGAAGCTAAACCTTCTACCTCTTATTGCTTTGAAGCTAAACCTTCTACATCGCATTGATTTGCAGCTAAATCATGTGTTTCGCATGCAGTTGAATCTAAGTCATGTCTTTCACAAGTATTTGAAGATGAACCATTTGAATTTCATTGATTTGAACCCGAGCCTTCTACTTCGCACTGATTTGCAGCTAAATAATGTGTTTCTCATGGATTTGAAGCCAAACCTTCTACATCGCATTGATTTGAAGCTAAATCTTGTGTATCGCATGGATTTGAAGCTAAACCTTCTACATCACATTGATTTATAGCTAAATCATGTGTTTCGCATGGATTTGAAGCTAACTCGTTCGATTAGCCTGCAGTTGAATCTACATCACTTATATCGCAAGTGTTTGAAGCTAAATCATGTGTATCGCGTGGATTTTGAAGCTAACTGGTTTGGTTAGTCTGCATTTGAAGCTATATCACTTATACCCCAAGTGTTTGAAGCTAAATCATTTGTTTCGCGTGGATTTGAAGCTAAACCTTCTACATCGCATTGATTAGAAGTTAAATCATGTGTCGCGCATGGATTTGAAGCTAACTCGTTAGTTTCGCATGCAGTTGTAGCTAAATAATGTATATCACAAGTATTCGTAGCTAAACCATTTGTTTTGCATGGATTTGAAGCTACTCCTTCTACTTCGCATTTATTTGAAGCTAAATCATGTGTTTCGCATGGATTTGAAGCTGAACCTACTACATTGCATTGATTTGAAGCTAAATCTTGTGTATCGCATGGATTTGAAGCTAAACCTTCTACATCGCATTGATTTGAAGCTAAATCATTTGTTTCGCATGGATTTGAATCTAAGCCTTGTCCTTCGAATTGATTTGAAGCTAAATCATGTGTTTCGTATGGATTTGAAGCTAAACCTTCTACATCGCATTGATTTGAAGCTAAACCTACTACATTCTATTGATTTGAAGCTAAACCTTCTACCTCTTATTGTTTTGAAGCTAAACCTTCTACATCGCATTGATTTGCAGCTAAATCATGTGTTTCGTATGGAATTGAAGCAACCTCGTTTGCTCCTCCAGCTTTGCAAGCTATATCACTTATATCGCAAGTATTTGAAGCTAAATCATATGTGTCGCATGGATTTGAAGCTGAACCTTCTACATCGCATTGATTTGTAGCTAAATCTTGTGTATCGCATGGATTTGAAGCTAAACCTTCTACATCACATTGATTTGCAGCTAAATCATGTGTTTCGTATGGATTTGAAGCTAACTCGTTCGTTTCGCCTGCAGTTGAAGCTATATCACTTATACCCCAAGTGTTTGAAGCTAAATCATTTGTTTCGCGTGGATTTGAAGCTGAACCTACTACATCGCATTGATTTGAAGCTAAATCTTGTGTATCGCATGGATTTGAAGCTAAGCCTTCCACATCGCATTGATTTGAAGCTAAATCATGTGTATCGCATGGATTTGAAGCTAACTCGTTCGTTTCGCATGCAGTTGTAGCTAAATAATGTATATCACAAGTATTTGTAGTTAAACCATTTGGTTTGCATGGATTTGAAGCCAAGCCTTCTACTTCGCATTCATTTGAAGCTAAATCATTTGTTTCGCATGGATTTGAATCTATGCTTTGTCCTTCGAATTGATTTGAATCTAAATCATGTGTGTCGTATGGATTTGAAGCTAAACCTTCTACATCGCATTTATTTGAAGCTAAACTTTCTATATTCTATTGATTTGAAGCTAAACCATCTACCTCTTATTGATTTGAAGCAAACCTTCTACATCGCATT
Organism: Megalopta genalis; assembly: GCF_051020955.1. Lineage (NCBI taxonomy): Eukaryota > Metazoa > Arthropoda > Insecta > Hymenoptera > Halictidae > Megalopta > Megalopta genalis. The sequence goes on along the minus strand of NW_027477338.1, from coordinate 30,555 downwards.
GATTTGAAGCTAAATCTTCTGTATGGCATGGATTTGAAGCTAAACCTTGTACATCGCATTGATTTGAAGATAAATTGTGTGTTTCGCATGGATTTGAAGCTAACTCGTTAGTTTCGCATGCAGTTGTAGCTAAATAATCTATATCACAAGTATTTGTAGCTAAACCATTTGTTTCGCATGGATTTGAAGCTACGCCTTCTACTTCGCATTGATTTGAAGCTAAATCATTTGTTTCGCATGGAATTGAAGCCACCTCGTTTGTTCCTCCAGCTTTTGAAGCTATATAACTTATATCGCAAGTATTTGAAGCTAAATCATATGTGTTGCATGGAATTGAAGCTGAACCTTCTACATCGCATTGATTTGAAGGTAAACCTTCTATATTCTATTGATTTGAAGCTGAACCTTCTACCTCTAATTGATTTGCAGCTAAACCTTCTACATCGCATTGATTTGAAGCTAAATCATGTGTTTCGCATGGAACTGAAGTTAACTCGTTTGTTTCGCATGCAGTTGTAGCTAAATAATGTATATCACAAGTATTTGTAGTTAAACCATTTGTTTTGCTTGGATTTGAAGCCAAGCCTTCTACTTCGCATTCATTTGAAGCTAAATCATTTCTTTCGCATGGATTTGAATCTATGCCTTGTCCTTCGAATTGATTTGAATCTAAATCATGTGTGTCGTATGGATTTGAAGCTAAACCTTCTACATCGCATTTATTTGAAGCTAAACCTTCTATATTCTATTGATTCGAAGCTACAACATCTACCTCTTATTGTTTTGAAGCTAAACCTTCTACATCGCATTGATTTGAAGCTAAATCATGTGTATCGCATGGATTTGAAGTTAACTCGTTTGTTTCGCATGCAGTTGTAGCTAAATAATGTATATCACAAGTATTTGTAGTTAAACCATTTGTTTTGCTTGGATTTGAAGCCAAGCCTTCTACTGCGCATTCATTTGAAGCTAAATCATTTCTTTCGCATGGATTTGAATCTATGACTTGTGCTTCGAATTGATTTGAATCTAAATCATGTGTGTCGTATGGATTTGAAGCCAAGCCTTCTACTTCGCATTCATTTGAAGTTAAATCATTTATTTCGCATGGATTTGAATCTATGCCTTGTCCTTCGAATTGATTTGAAGCTAAATCATATGTGCCGTATGGATTTGTAGCTGAACCTACTACATCGCATTCATTTGAAGCTAAATCTTGTGTATCGCATGGATTTGAAGCTAAACCTTCTACATCGCATTGATGTGAAGATAAATCGTGTGTTTCGCATAGATTTGAAGCTAACGCGTTAGTTTCGCATGCAGTTGTAGCTAAATAATGTATATCACAAGTATTTGTATCTAAACCATTTGTTTCGCATGGATTTGAAGCTACGCCTTCTACTTCGCATTGATTTGATGCTAAATCATTTGTTTCGCATAGAATTGAAGCTACCTCGTTTGTTCCTCCTGCTTTTGAAGCTATATCACTTATATCGCATGGATTTGAAGCTGAACCTACTACATCGCATTGATTTGAAGCTAAATCATTTGTTTCGCATGGAATTGAAGCCACCTCGTTTGTTCCTCCAGCTTTTGAAGCTATATCACTTATATCGCAAGTATTTAAAGCTAAATCATGTGTTACGCATGGATTTGAAGCTAACTCGTTCGTTTTGCCTGCAGTTGAATCTACATCACTTATATCGCAAGTGTTTGAAGCTAAATCATGTGTTTCGCATGGATTTAAAGCTAACTCGTTCGTTTTGCCTGCAGTTGAATCTACATCACTTATACCCCAAGTGTTTGAAGCCAAATCATTTGTTTCGCGTGGATTTGAAGCTAATCCTTCTTCATCGCATTGATTTGCAGCTAAATCATGTGTTTCGCATGGATTTGAAGCGAACTCATTCGTTGCGCATGCAGTTAAATCTAAATAACGTATATCACAAGTATGTGAAGCTAAACAATTTGATTCGCATGGATTTGAAGCTAAGCCTTCTACTTCGCATTAATTGGAAGATAAATCACGTGTTTTGCATGGATTTGAAGCAAAACCTTCTACATCGCATTGATTTGAAGCTAAATCATGTGTTTCGCATGCAGTTGAAGCTAAATCATGTCTTTCACAAGTATTTGAAGATGAACCATTTGAATCGCATTGATTTGAACCCGAGCCGTCTACTTCGCACTGATTTGCAACTAAATAATGTGTTTCGCATGGATTTGAAGCTAAACTTTCTACATCGCATTGATTTGCAGCTGAATCATGTGTTTCGCATGGAATTGAAGCTACCTCGTTTGTTCCTCTTGCTTTTGAATCTATATCACTTATATCGCATGGATTTGAAGCTGAAACTACTACATCGCCTTCATTTGAAGCTAAATCTTGTGTATCGCATGGACTTGAAGCTAAACCTTCTACATCGCATTGATTTGAAGATAAATCGTGTGTTTCGCATAGATTTGAAGCTAACTCGTTAGTTTCACATGCAGTTGTAGCTAAATAATGTATATCACAAGTATTTGTAGCTAAACCATTTGTTTCGCATGGATTTGAAGCTACGCCTTCTACTTCGCATTGATTTGAAGCTAAATCATTTGTTTCGCATGGAATTGAAGCCACCTCGTTTGTTCCTCCAGCTTTTGAAGCTATATAACTTATATCGCAAGTATTTGAAGCTAAACCATTTGTTTCGCATGGATTTGAATCTACGCCTTCTACTTCGCATTGATTTGAAGCTACATCATGTGTCTCGCATGGAATTGAAGCTACCTCGTTTGTTCCTACAGCTTTTCAAGCTATGTCACTTATATCGCAAGTATTTGAAGCTAAATCATTTGTGTCGCATGGATCTGAAGCCAAACCTTCTACATCGCATTGATTTGAAGCTAAATCTTGTGTATCGCATGGATTTGAAGCTAAACCTTCTACATCACATTGATTTATAGCTAAATCATGTGTTTCGCATGGATTTGAAGCTAACTCGTTCGATTAGCCTGCAGTTGAATCTACATCACTTATATCGCAAGTGTTTGAAGCTAAATCATGTGTATCGCGTGGATTTTGAAGCTAACTGGTTTGGTTAGTCTGCATTTGAAGCTATATCACTTATACCCCAAGTGTTTGAAGCTAAATCATTTGTTTCGCGTGGATTTGAAGCTAAACATTCTACATCGCATTGATTAGAAGTTAAATCATGTGTCGCGCATGGATTTGAAGCTAACTCGTTAGTTTCGCATGCAGTTGTAGCTAAATAATGTATATCACAAGTATTCGTAGCTAAACCATTTGTTTTGCATGGATTTGAAGCTACTCCTTCTACTTCGCATTTATTTGAAGCTAAATCATGTGTTTCGCATGGATTTGAAGCTGAACCTACTACATCGCATTGATTTGAAGCTAAATCTTGTGTATCGCATGGATTTGAAGCTAAACCTTCTACATCGCATTGATTTGAAGCTAAATCATTTTTTTCGCATGGATTTGAATCTAAGCCTTGTCCTTCGAATTGATTTGAAGCTAAATCATGTGTTTCGTATGGATTTGAAGCTAAACCTTCTACATCGCACTGATTTGAAGCTAAACCTACTACATTCTATTGATTTGAAGCTAAACCTTCTACCTCTTATTGTTTTGAAGCTAAACCTTCTACATCGCATTGATTTGCAGCTAAATCATGTGTTTCGCATGGAATTGAAGCAACCTCGTTTGCCCTCCTCCAGCTTTTCAAGCTATATCACTTATATCGCAAGTATTTGAAGCTAAATCATATGTGTCGCATGGATTTGAAGCTGAACCTTCTACATCGCATTGATTTGAAGCTAAATCTTGTGTATCGCATGGATTGAAGCTAAACCTTCTACATCACATTGATTTGCAGCTAAATCATGTGTTTCGTATGGATTTGAAGCTAACTCGTTCGTTTCGCCTGCAGTTGAAGCTATATCACTTATACCCCAAGTGTTTGAAGCTAAATCATTTGTTTCGCGTGGATTTGAAGCTGAACCTACTACATCGCATTCATTTGAAGCTAAATCTTGTGTATCGCATGGATTTGAAGCTAAACCTTCTACATCGCATTGATGTGAAGATAAATCGTGTGTTTCGCATAGATTTGAAGCTAACGCGTTAGTTTCGCATGCAGTTGTAGCTAAATAATGTATATCACAAGTATTTGTATCTAAACCATTTGTTTCGCATGGATTTGAAGCTACGCCTTCTACTTCGCATTGATTTGATGCTAAATCATTTGTTTCGCATAGAATTGAAGCTACCTCGTTTGTTCCTCCTGCTTTTGAAGCTATATCACTTATATCGCATGGATTTGAAGCTGAACCTACTACATCGCATTGATTTGAAGCTAAATCATTTGTTTCGCATGGAATTGAAGCCACCTCGTTTGTTCCTCCAGCTTTTGAAGCTATATCACTTATATCGCAAGTATTTAAAGCTAAATCATGTGTTACGCATGGATTTGAAGCTAACTCGTTCGTTTTGCCTGCAGTTGAATCTACATCACTTATATCGCAAGTGTTTGAAGCTAAATCATGTGTTTCGCATGGATTTAAAGCTAACTCGTTCGTTTTGCCTGCAGTTGAATCTACATCACTTATACCCCAAGTGTTTGAAGCCAAATCATTTGTTTCGCGTGGATTTGAAGCTAATCCTTCTTCATCGCATTGATTTGCAGCTAAATCATGTGTTTCGCATGGATTTGAAGCGAACTCATTCGTTGCGCATGCAGTTAAATCTAAATAACGTATATCACAAGTATGTGAAGCTAAACAATTTGATTCGCATGGATTTGAAGCTAAGCCTTCTACTTCGCATTAATTGGAAGATAAATCACGTGTTTTGCATGGATTTGAAGCAAAACCTTCTACATCGCATTGATTTGAAGCTAAATCATGTGTTTCGCATGCAGTTGAAGCTAAATCATGTCTTTCACAAGTATTTGAAGATGAACCATTTGAATCGCATTGATTTGAACCCGAGCCGTCTACTTCGCACTGATTTGCAACTAAATAATGTGTTTCGCATGGATTTGAAGCTAAACTTTCTACATCGCATTGATTTGCAGCTGAATCATGTGTTTCGCATGGAATTGAAGCTACCTCGTTTGTTCCTCTTGCTTTTGAATCTATATCACTTATATCGCATGGATTTGAAGCTGAAACTACTACATCGCCTTCATTTGAAGCTAAATCTTGTGTATCGCATGGACTTGAAGCTAAACCTTCTACATCGCATTGATTTGAAGATAAATCGTGTGTTTCGCATAGATTTGAAGCTAACTCGTTAGTTTCACATGCAGTTGTAGCTAAATAATGTATATCACAAGTATTTGTAGCTAAACCATTTGTTTCGCATGGATTTGAAGCTACGCCTTCTACTTCGCATTGATTTGAAGCTAAATCATTTGTTTCGCATGGAATTGAAGCCACCTCGTTTGTTCCTCCAGCTTTTGAAGCTATATAACTTATATCGCAAGTATTTGAAGCTAAACCATTTGTTTCGCATGGATTTGAATCTACGCCTTCTACTTCGCATTGATTTGAAGCTACATCATGTGTCTCGCATGGAATTGAAGCTACCTCGTTTGTTCCTACAGCTTTTCAAGCTATGTCACTTATATCGCAAGTATTTGAAGCTAAATCATTTGTGTCGCATGGATCTGAAGCCAAACCTTCTACATCGCATTGATTTGAAGCTAAATCTTGTGTATCGCATGGATTTGAAGCTAAACCTTCTACATCACATTGATTTATAGCTAAATCATGTGTTTCGCATGGATTTGAAGCTAACTCGTTCGATTAGCCTGCAGTTGAATCTACATCACTTATATCGCAAGTGTTTGAAGCTAAATCATGTGTATCGCGTGGATTTTGAAGCTAACTGGTTTGGTTAGTCTGCATTTGAAGCTATATCACTTATACCCCAAGTGTTTGAAGCTAAATCATTTGTTTCGCGTGGATTTGAAGCTAAACATTCTACATCGCATTGATTAGAAGTTAAATCATGTGTCGCGCATGGATTTGAAGCTAACTCGTTAGTTTCGCATGCAGTTGTAGCTAAATAATGTATATCACAAGTATTCGTAGCTAAACCATTTGTTTTGCATGGATTTGAAGCTACTCCTTCTACTTCGCATTTATTTGAAGCTAAATCATGTGTTTCGCATGGATTTGAAGCTGAACCTACTACATCGCATTGATTTGAAGCTAAATCTTGTGTATCGCATGGATTTGAAGCTAAACCTTCTACATCGCATTGATTTGAAGCTAAATCATTTTTTTCGCATGGATTTGAATCTAAGCCTTGTCCTTCGAATTGATTTGAAGCTAAATCATGTGTTTCGTATGGATTTGAAGCTAAACCTTCTACATCGCACTGATTTGAAGCTAAACCTACTACATTCTATTGATTTGAAGCTAAACCTTCTACCTCTTATTGTTTTGAAGCTAAACCTTCTACATCGCATTGATTTGCAGCTAAATCATGTGTTTCGCATGGAATTGAAGCAACCTCGTTTGCTCCTCCAGCTTTTCAAGCTATATCACTTATATCGCAAGTATTTGAAGCTAAATCATATGTGTCGCATGGATTTGAAGCTGAACCTTCTACATCGCATTGATTTGAAGCTAAATCTTGTGTATCGCATGGATTTGAAGCTAAACCTTCTACATCACATTGATTTGCAGCTAAATCATGTGTTTCGTATGGATTTGAAGCTAACTCGTTCGTTTCGCCTGCAGTTGAAGCTATATCACTTATACCCCAAGTGTTTGAAGCTAAATCATTTGTTTCGCGTGGATTTGAAGCTGAACCTACTACATCGCATTGATTTGAAGCTAAATCTTGTGTATCGCATGGATTTGAATCTAAGCATTCCACATCGCATTGATTTGAAGCTAAATCATGTGTATCGCATGGATTTGAAGCTAACTCGTTCGTTTCGCATGCAGTTGTAGCTAAATAATGTATATCACAAGTATTTGTAGCTAAACCATTTGTTTTGCATGGATTTGAAGCTAAGCCTTCTACTTCGCATTCATTTGAAGCTAAATCATTTGTTACGCATGGATTTGAATCTAAGCATTGTACTTCGAATTGATTTGAAGCTAAATCATGTGTTTCGTATGGATTTGAAGCTGAACCTTCTACATCGCATTGATTTGAAGCTAAATCATGTGTCTCGCATGGAATTGAAGCTACCTCGTTTGTTCCTACAGCTTTTGAAGCTATATCACTTATATCGCAAGTATTTGAAGCTAAATCATATGTGTCGCATGGATTTGAAGCTGAACCTACTACAACGCATTGATTTGAAGCTAAATCTTGTGTATGGCATGGATTTGAAGCTAAACATTCTACATCGCATTGATTTGAAGCTAAATCATGTGTATCGCATGGATTTGAAGTTAACTTGTTTGTTTCGCATGCAGTTGTAGCTAAATAATGTATATCACAAGTATTTGTAGCTAAACCATTTGTTTCGCATGGATTTGAAGCTACGAAACCTACTTCGCATTGATTTGAAGCTAAATCATTAGTTTTGCATGGAATTGAAGCTACCTCGTTTGTTCCTCCAGCTTTTGAAGCTATATCACTTATATCGCAAGTATTTGAAGCTGAACCTACTACATCGCATTCATTTCAAGCTAAATCTTGTATATCGCATGGACTTGAAGCTAAACCTTCTACATCGCATTGATTTGAAGATAAATTGTGTGTTTCGCATGGATTTGAAGCTAACTCGTTAGTTTCGCATGCAGTTGTAGCTAAATAATCTATATCACAAGTATTTGTAGCTAAACCATTTGTTTCGCATGGATTTGAAGCTACGCCTTCTACTTCGCATTGATTTGAAGCTAAATCATTTGTTTCGCATGGAATTGAAGCCACCTCGTTTGTTCCTCCAGCTTTTGAAGCTATATAACTTATATCGCAAGTATTTGAAGCTAAATCATATGTGTCGCATGGATTTGAAGCTGAACCTTCTACATCGCATTGATTTGAAGGTAAACCTTCTATATTCTATTGATTTGAAGCTGAACCTTCTACCTCTAATTGATTTGAAGCTAAACCTTCTACATCGCATTGATTTGAAGCTAAATCATGTGTATCGCATGGATTTGAAGTTAACTCGTTTGTTTCGCATGCAGTTGTAGCTAAATAATGTATATCACAAGTATTTGTAGTTAAACCATTTGTTTTGCTTGGATTTGAAGCCAAGCCTTCTACTTCGCATTCATTTGAAGCTAAATCATTTCTTTCGCATGGATTTGAATCTATGACTTGTGCTTCGAATTGATTTGAATCTAAATCATGTGTGTCGTATGGATTTGAAGCCAAGCCTTCTACTTCGCATTCATTTGAAGCTAAATCATTTGTTTCGCATGGATTTGAATCTATGCCTTGTCCTTCGAATTGATTTGAAGCTAAATCATATGTGTCGCATGGATTTGTAGCTGAACCTACTACATCGCATTCATTTGAAGCTAAATCTTGTGTATCGCATGGATTTGAAGCTAAACCTTCTACATCGCATTGATGTGAAGATAAATCGTGTGTTTCGCATAGATTTGAAGCTAACGCGTTAGTTTCGCATGCAGTTGTAGCTAAATAATGTATATCACAAGTATTTGTAGCTAAACCATTTGTTTCGCATGGATTTGAAGCTTCGCCTTCTACTTCGCATTGATTTGATGCTAAATCATTTGTTTCGCATAGAATTGAAGCTACCTCGTTTGTTCCTCCTGCTTTTGAAGCTATATCACTTATATCGCATGGATTTGAAGCTGAACCTACTACATCGCATTGATTTGAATCTAAATCATTTGTTTCGCATGGAATTGAAGCCACCTCGTTTGTTCCTCCAGCTTTTGAAGCTATATCACTTATATCGCAAGTATTTGAAGCTAAATCATGTGTTACGCATGGATTTGAAGCTAACTCGTTCGTTTTGCCTGCAGTTGAATCTACATCACTTATATCGCAAGTGTTTGAAGCTAAATCATGTGTTTCGCATGGATTTAAAGCTAACTCGTTCGTTTTGCCTGCAGTTGAATCTACATCACTTATACCCCAAGTGTTTGAAGCCAAATCATTTGTTTCGCGTGGATTTGAAGCTAATCCTTCTTCATCGCATTGATTTGCAGCTAAATCATGTGTTTCGCATGGATTTGAAGCGAACTCATTCGTTGCGCATGCAGTTAAATCTAAATAACGTATATCACAAGTATGTGAAGCTAAACAATTTGATTCGCATGGATTTGAAGCTAAGCCTTCTACTTCGCATTAATTGGAAGATAAATCACGTGTTTCGCATGGATTTGAAGCTAAACTTTCTACATCGCATTGATTTGCAGCTGAATCATGTGCTTCGCATGGATTTGAAGCTACCTCGTTTGTTCCTACAGCTTTTGAAGATATATCACTTATATCGCAAGTATTTGAAGCTAAATCATATGTGTCGCATGGATTTGTAGCTGAACCTACTACATCGCATTCATTTGAAGCTAAATCTTGTGTATCGCATGGATTTGAAGCTACGTCTTCTACATCGCATTGATTTGAAGCTAAATCATTTGTTTCGCATGGAATTGAAGCTACCTCGTTTGTTCCTCCTGCTTTTGAATCTATATCACTTATATCGCATGGATTTGAAGCTGAACCTACTACATCGCATTCATTTGAAGCTAAATCTTGTGTATCGCATGGACTTGAAGCTAAACCTTCTACATCGCATTGATTTGAAGATAAATCGTGTGTTTCGCATAGATTTGAAGCTAACTCGTTAGTTTCACATGGAGTTGTAGCTAAATAATGTATATCACAAGTATTTGTAGCTAAACCATTTGTTTCGAATGGATTTGATGCTACGCCTTCTACTTCGCATTGATTTGAAGCTAAATCATTTGTTTCGCATAGAATTGAAGCTACCACGTTTGTTCCTCCTGCTTTTGAAGCTATATCACTTATATCGCAAGGATTTGAAGCTGAACCTACTACATCGCATTGATTTGAAGCTAAATCTTGTACATCGCATGGATTTGAAGCAAACTATCTACATCGCATTGATTTGAAACTTAATAATGTGTATCGCATGGATTTGAAGCTAAACCTTCTACATCACATTGATTTGCAGCTAAATCATGAGTTTCGCATGGATTTGAAGCTAACTCGTTCGTTTCGCATGCAGTTGTAGCAAAATAATGTATATCACAAGTATTTGTAGCTAAACCATTTGTTTTGCATGGATTTGAAGCTAATACTTCTAGTTTGCATTCATTTGAAGCTAAATCATTTGTTACGCATGGATTTGAATCTAAGCCTTGTCATTCGAATTGATTTGAAGCTAAATCACGTGTTACGCTTGGATTTGAAGCTAAACCTTCTACATCGCATTGATTTGAATCTAAATCATGTTTCTCGCATGGAATTGAAGCTATCTCTTTTGTTCCTACAGCTTTTGCAGCTATATCACTTATATCGCAAGTATTTGAAGCTAAATCATATGTGTCGAATGGATTTGAAGCTGAACCTAATACATCGCATTGGTTTGAAGCTAAATTTTGTGTATCGCATGGATTTGAAGCTAAACCTACTACATCGCATTGATTTGAAGCTAAATCATGTATATAGCATGGAATTGAAGGTATCTCGTTTGTTTCGCATGCAGTTGTATCTAAATAATGTATATCACAAGTATTTGTAGATAAACCATTTGTTTCGCATGGATTTGAATCTAAGCCTTGCCCTTCGAATTGATTTGAAGTTAAATCATGTGTTTCGTATGGATTTGAAGCTAAACCATCTACATCGCAATGATTTGCAGCTAAATCATGAGTTTCGCATGGATTTGAAGCTAACTCGTTCGTTTCGCATGCAGTTGTAGCTAAATAATGTATATCACAAGTATTTGTAGCTAAACCATTTGTTTCGAATGGATTTGATGCTACGCCTTCTACTTCGCATTGATTTGAAGCTAAATCATTTGTTTCGCATAGAATTGAAGCTACCACGTTTGTTCCTCCTGCTTTTGAAGCTATATCACTTATATCGCAAGGATTTGAAGCTGAACCTACTACATCGCATTGATTTGAAGCTAAATCTTGTACATCGCATGGATTTGAAGCAAACTATCTACATCGCATTGATTTGAAGCTTAATCATGTGTTTCGCATGGATTTGAAGCTAAACCTTCTACATCACATTGATTTGCAGCTAAATCATGAGTTTCGCATGGATTTGAAGCTAACTCGTTCGTTTCGCATGCAGTTGTAGCTAAATAATGTATATCACAAGTATTTGTAGCTAAACCATTTGTTTCGAATGGATTTGATGCTACGCCTTCTACTTCGCATTGATTTGAAGCTAAATCATTTGTTTCGCATAGAATTGAAGCTACCTCGTTTGTTCCTCCTGCTTTTGAAGCTATATCACTTATATCGCATGGATTTGAAGCTGAACCTACTACATCGCATTGATTTGAAGCTAAATCTTGTGTATCGCATGGATCTGAAGCTAAGCCTTCTACTTCGCATTGATTTGAAGTTAAATCATTTGTTTCGCATGGAATTGAAGCTTCCTCGTTTGTTCCTCCAGCTTTTGAAGCTATATCACTTATATCGCAAGTATTTGAAGCTAAATCATGTATATCGCGTGGATTTTGAAGCTATCTCGTTTGATTAGTCTGCATTTGAAGCTATATCACTTATACCCCAAGTGTTTGAAGCTAAGTCATTTGTTTCGCGTGGATTTGAAGCTAAACCTGCTACATCGCATTGATTTGAAGCTAAATCATGTGTCTCGCATGGATTTGAAGCAAACTCGTTTGTTCCGCATGCAGTTGTAGCTAAATAATGTATATCACAAGTATTTGTAGCTAATCCATTTGTTTCGCATGGATCTGAAGCTAAGCCTTCTACTTCGCATTGATTTGAAGTTAAATCATTTGTTTCGCATGGATTTGAATCTAACTAGTGTGTTTCGCATGCAGCTTAAGTTAAATTATGTACATCACAAGTATTTGAAGCCAAACCATTTGTTTCGCACGGATTTGAAACCAAGCCTTCTAGTACGCATTGATTTGAAGCTAAATCATGTGTTTCGCATGGATTTGAAGCTAACTCGTTTGTTTTGCCTGCATTTGAAGCTAAACCATGTGTTTCGCATGAATTTGAATCTAAATCATGTGTTTCACATGGATTTGTAGCTAACTCGTTTGTTTCGCCTGTATTTGAAGCTATATCGCTTATATCGCAAGTATTTGCATCTAAATCATGTGCGTCGCATGGATTTGAAGCTAAATCATGTGTTTCGTATAGATTTGAAGCTAACTCGATTGTATCGCCTGCATTGGAAGCTGTTTCAATTATATCTCAAGTATTCGAAGGTAAACCATTTGTTCCGCATGCATTTGAAGCTAAGTCGTCTACTTCGCATTGATTTGAAGCTAAATAATGTGTTTGGCATGGATTTGAATCTAACTCGTTTATTTCGCTTGCATTTGAAGCTATATCATTTATATCGCAAGTATCTGAAGCTAAATCATTTGTTTCTCATGGATTTGAAGCTAAACCATCAACATCGCATCGATTTGAAGCTAAATCAAGTGTTTCGCTTGGATTTGAAGCTAACTCGTTTGTTTCGCATGCAGTTGAAACTGAATCATGTATATCATAAGTCTCTGAATCAAAACAATTTGATTCGCATGTATGTGATGCTAAACCACGTGTTGCCTATGAATTTGAACCTAAAACAAGTGTTTCGCATGCATTTGAAGCTTAATCATGCGTTTTGCATGGATTTGAAGCTAACTCCTTTGTTTCGCCTGCATTTGAAGCTATATCACTTATATCGCAAGTACTTGAAGCCGAACAATTCGTACCGCATGAATTTGAATTTAAACCATGTGTTTCACATGAATTTGAACCTAAATCTTGTCTTAAGCATGCATATGAAGCTAAATCATGTGTTTCACTTGGAGTTGAATCTAGCTCGTTTGTTTCGTCTGCATTTGAAGCTATATCAATTATATCGCAATTATCTGAAGCTAAATCATTTGTTTCGCATGGATTTGAAGCTAACTCGTTTGTTTCGCCAGTATTTGAAGCTAAATCATGTTTATCACAAGTATTTGAAGCTAACGCATTTGTTTCTCATGGATTTGAAGCTAAGCATTCTACTTCGCATTGATTTGAATCTAAATCATCTGTTTCGCACGGATTTGAAGCTAACTCGCTTGTTTCGTTTCCAGTTGCAGCTAAATCATTTATATCGCAAGTATTTGAAGCTAAATCATTTGTTTCGCATGGATTATATTCAAATCCTTCTACTTCGCATTGATTTGCAGCTAAATCATGTGTTTCGCATGGATTTGAAGCGAACTCATTCATTGCGCATGCAGTTAAATCTAAATAACGTATATCACAAGTATGTGAAGCTAAACAATTTGATTCGCATGGATTTGAAGCTAAGCCTTCTACTTCGCATTAATTGGAAGATAAATCACGTGTTTTGCGTGGATTTGAAGCAAAACCTTCTACATCGCATTGATTTGAAGCTAAATCATGTGTTTCGCATGCAGTTGAAGCTAAATCATGTCTTTCACAAGTATTTGAAGATGAACCATTTGAATCGCATTGATTTGAACCCGAGCCGTCTACTTCGCACTGATTTGCAACTAAATAATGTGTTTCGCATGGATTTGAAGCTAAACCTTCTACATCGCATTGATTTGCAGCTGAATCATGTGTTTCGCATGGATTTGAAGCTACCTCGTTTGTTCCTACAGCTTTTGAAGATATATCACTTATATCGCAAGTATTTGAAGCTAAGTCATATGTGTCGCATGGATTTGTAGCTGAACCTACTACATCGCATTCATTTGAAGCTAAATCTTGTGTATCGCATGGATTTGAAGCTACGTCTTCTACATCGCATTGATTTGAAGCTAAATCATTTGTTTCGCATGGAATTGAAGCTACCTCGTTTGTTCCTCCTGCTTTTGAAGCTATATCACTTATATCGCATGGATTTGAAGCTGAACCTACTACATCGCATTCATTTGAAGCTAAATCTTGTGTATCGCATGGACTTGAAGCTAAACCTTCTACATCGCATTGATTTGAAGCTAAATCGTGTGTTTCGCATAGATTTGAAGCTAACTCGTTCGTTTCGCATGCAGTTGTAGCTAAATAATGTATATCACAAGTATTTGTAGCTAAACCATTTGTATTGCATGGATTTGAAGCTAATACTTCTAGTTCGCATTCATTTGAAGCTAAATCATTTGTTACGCATGGATTTGAATCTAAGCCTTGTCATTCGAATTGATTTGAAGCTAAATCACGTGTTACGCTTGGATTTGAAGCTAAACCTTCTACATCGCATTGATTTGAATCTAAATCATGTTTCTCGCATGGAATTGAAGCTATCTCTTTTGTTCCTACAGCTTTTGCAGCTATATCACTTATATCGCAAGTATTTGAAGCTAAATCATATGTGTCGAATGGATTTGAATCTGAACCTAATACATCGCATTGGTTTGAAGCTAAATTTTGTGTATCGCATGGATTTGAAGCTAAACCTACTACATCGCATTGATTTGAAGCTAAATCATGTATATAGCATGGAATTGAAGGTATCTCGTTTGTTTCGCATGCAGTTGTATCTAAATAATGTATATCACAAGTATTTGTAGCTAAACCATTTGTTTCGCATGGATTTGAATCTAAGCCTTGCCCTTCGAATTGATTTGAAGTTAAATCATGTGTTTCGTATGGATTTGAAGCTAAACCATCTACATCGCAATGATTGGAAGCTAAATCTTGAGTATGGCGTGGATTTGAAGCTAAACCTTCTACATCGCATTGATTTGAAGCTGAATCATGTGTATCGCGTGGATTTGAAGCTAACTCGTTTGTTTCGCATGCAGTTGTAGCTAAATAATGTATATCACAAGTATTTGTAGCTAAACCATTTGTTTTGCATGGATTTGAAGCTGAACCTACTACATCGCATTGATTTGAAGCTAAATCTTGTACATCGCATGGATTTGAAGCAAACTATCTACATCGCATTGATTTGAAGCTTAATCATGTGTTTCGCATGGATTTGAAGCTAAACCTTCTACATCACATTGATTTGCAGCTAAATCATGAGTTTCGCATGGATTTGAAGCTAACTCGTTCGTTTCGCATGCAGTTGTAGCTAAATAATGTATATCACAAGTATTTGTAGCTAAACCATTTGTTTCGAATGGATTTGATGCTACGCCTTCTACTTCGCATTGATTTGAAGCTAAATCATTTGTTTCGCATAGAATTGAAGCTACCTCGTTTGTTCCTCCTGCTTTTGAAGCTATATCACTTATATCGCATGGATTTGAAGCTTAACCTACTACATCGCATTGATTTGAAGCTAAATCTTGTGTATCGCATGGATCTGAAGCTAAGCCTTCTACTTCGCATTGATTTGAAGTTAAATCATTTGTTTCGCATGGAATTGAAGCTTCCTCGTTTGTTCCTCCAGCTTTTGAAGCTATATCACTTATATCGCAAGTATTTGAAGCTAAATCATGTATATCGCGTGGATTTTGAAGCTATCTCGTTTGATTAGTCTGCATTTGAAGCTATATCACTTATACCCCAAGTGTTTGAAGCTAAGTCATTTGTTTCGCGTGGATTTGAAGCTAAACCTTCTACATCGCATTGATTTGAAGCTAAATCATGTGTCTCGCATGGATTTGAAGCAAACTCGTTTGTTCCGC
Source organism: Megalopta genalis (assembly GCF_051020955.1). Classification (NCBI taxonomy): domain Eukaryota; kingdom Metazoa; phylum Arthropoda; class Insecta; order Hymenoptera; family Halictidae; genus Megalopta; species Megalopta genalis. The sequence continues at coordinate 14,776 of NW_027477338.1, read as the reverse complement.
ATGCAGTTGTAGCTAAATAATGTATATCACAAGTATTTGTAGCTAATCCATTTGTTTCGCATGGATCTGAAGCTAAGCCTTCTACTTCGCATTGATTTGAAGTTAAATCATTTGTTTCGCATGGATTTGAATCTAACTAGTGTGTTTCGCATGCAGCTTAAGTTAAATTATGTATATCACAAGTATTTGAAGCCAAACCATTTGTTTCGCACGGATTTGAAACCAAGCCTTCTAGTACGCATTGATTTGAAGCTAAATCATGTGTTTCGCATGGATTTGAAGCTAACTCGTTTGTTTTGCCTGCATTTGAAGCTAAGCCATGTGTTTCGCATGAATTTGAATCTAAATCATGTGTTTCACATGGATTTGTAGCTAACTCGTTTGTTTCGCCTGTATTTGAAGCTATATCGCTTATATCGCAAGTATTTGCATCTAAATCATGTGCGTCGCATGGATTTGAAGCTAAATCATGTGTTTCGTATAGATTTGAAGCTAACTCGATTGTATCGCCTGCATTGGAAGCTGTTTCAATTATATCTCAAGTATTCGAAGGTAAACCATTTGTTCCGCATGCATTTGAAGCTAAGTCGTCTACTTCGCATTGATTTGAAGCTAAATAATGTGTTTGGCATGGATTTGAATCTAACTCGTTTATTTCGCTTGCATTTGAAGCTATATCATTTATATCGCAAGTATCTGAAGCTAAATCATTTGTTTCTCATGGATTTGAAGCTAAACCATCAACATCGCATCGATTTGAAGCTAAATCAAGTGTTTCGCTTGGATTTGAAGCTAACTCGTTTGTTTCGCATGCAGTTGAAACTGAATCATGTATATCATAAGTCTCTGAATCTAAACAATTTGATTCGCATGTATGTGATGCTAAACCACGTGTTGCCTATGAATTTGAACCTAAAACAAGTGTTTCGCATGCATTTGAAGCTTAATCATGCGTTTTGCATGGATTTGAAGCTAACTCCTTCGTTTCGCCTGCATTTGAAGCTATATCACTTATATCGCAAGTACTTGAAGCCGAACAATTCGTACCGCATGAATTTGAATTTAAACCATGTGTTTCACATGAATTTGAACCTAAATCTTGTCTTAAGCATGCATATGAAGCTAAATCATGTGTTTCGCTTGGAGTTGAATCTAGCTCGTTTGTTTCGTCTGCATTTGAAGCTATATCAATTATATCGCAATTATCTGAAGCTAAATCATTTGTTTCGCATGGATTTGAAGCTAACTCGTTTGTTTCGCCAGTATTTGAAGCTAAATCATGTTTATCACAAGTATTTGAAGCTAACGCATTTGTTTCTCATGGATTTGAAGCTAAGCATTCTACTTCGCATTGATTTGAATCTAAATCATCTGTTTCGCACGGATTTGAAGCTAACTCGCTTGTTTCGTTTCCAGTTGCAGCTAAATCATTTATATCGCAAGTATTTGAAGCTAAATCATTTGTTTCGCATGGATTATATTCAAATCCTTCTACTTCGCATTGATTTGCAGCTAAATCATGTGTTTCGCATGGATTTGAAGCGAACTCATTCGTTGCGCATGCAGTTAAATCTAAATAACGTATATCACAAGTATGTGAAGCTAAACAATTTGATTCGCATGGATTTGAAGCTAAGCCTTCTACTTCGCATTAATTGGAAGATAAATCACGTGTTTTGCGTGGATTTGAAGCAAAACCTTCTACATCGCATTGATTTGAAGCTAAATCATGTGTTTCGCATGCAGTTGAAGCTAAATCATGTCTTTCACAAGTATTTGAAGATGAACCATTTGAATCGCATTGATTTGAACCCGAGCCGTCTACTTCGCACTGATTTGCAACTAAATAATGTGTTTCGCATGGATTTGAAGCTAAACCTTCTACATCGCATTGATTTGCAGCTGAATCATGTGTTTCGCATGGATTTGAAGCTACCTCGTTTGTTCCTACAGCTTTTGAAGATATATCACTTATATCGCAAGTATTTGAAGCTAAGTCATATGTGTCGCATGGATTTGTAGCTGAACCTACTACATCGCATTCATTTGAAGCTAAATCTTGTGTATCGCATGGATTTGAAGCTACGTCTTCTACATCGCATTGATTTGAAGCTAAATCATTTGTTTCGCATGGAATTGAAGCTACCTCGTTTGTTCCTCCTGCTTTTGAAGCTATATCACTTATATCGCATGGATTTGAAGCTGAACCTACTACATCGCATTCATTTGAAGCTAAATCTTGTGTATCGCATGGACTTGAAGCTAAACCTTCTACATCGCATTGATTTGAAGCTAAATCGTGTGTTTCGCATAGATTTGAAGCTAACTCGTTCGTTTCGCATGCAGTTGTAGCTAAATAATGTATATCACAAGTATTTGTAGCTAAACCATTTGTATTGCATGGATTTGAAGCTAATACTTCTAGTTCGCATTCATTTGAAGCTAAATCATTTGTTACGCATGGATTTGAATCTAAGCCTTGTCATTCGAATTGATTTGAAGCTAAATCACGTGTTACGCTTGGATTTGAAGCTAAACCTTCTACATCGCATTGATTTGAATCTAAATCATGTTTCTCGCATGGAATTGAAGCTATCTCTTTTGTTCCTACAGCTTTTGCAGCTATATCACTTATATCGCAAGTATTTGAAGCTAAATCATATGTGTCGAATGGATTTGAAGCTGAACCTAATACATCGCATTGGTTTGAAGCTAAATTTTGTGTATCGCATGGATTTGAAGCTAAACCTACTACATCGCATTGATTTGAAGCTAAATCATGTATATAGCATGGAATTGAAGGTATCTCGTTTGTTTCGCATGCAGTTGTATCTAAATAATGTATATCACAAGTATTTGTAGCTAAACCATTTGTTTCGCATGGATTTGAATCTAAGCCTTGCCCTTCGAATTGATTTGAAGTTAAATCATGTGTTTCGTATGGATTTGAAGCTAAACCATCTACATCGCAATGATTGGAAGCTAAATCTTGAGTATGGCGTGGATTTGAAGCTAAACCTTCTACATCGCATTGATTTGAAGCTGAATCATGTGTATCGCGTGGATTTGAAGCTAACTCGTTTGTTTCGCATGCAGTTGTAGCTAAATAATGTATATCACAAGTATTTGTAGCTAAACCATTTGTTTTGCATGGATTTGAAGCTGAACCTACTACATCGCATTGATTTGAAGCTAAATCTTGTACATCGCATGGATTTGAAGCAAACTATCTACATCGCATTGATTTGAAGCTTAATCATGTGTTTCGCATGGATTTGAAGCTAAACCTTCTACATCACATTGATTTGCAGCTAAATCATGAGTTTCGCATGGATTTGAAGCTAACTCGTTCGTTTCGCATGCAGTTGTAGCTAAATAATGTATATCACAAGTATTTGTAGCTAAACCATTTGTTTCGAATGGATTTGATGCTACGCCTTCTACTTCGCATTGATTTGAAGCTAAATCATTTGTTTCGCATAGAATTGAAGCTACCTCGTTTGTTCCTCCTGCTTTTGAAGCTATATCACTTATATCGCATGGATTTGAAGCTGAACCTACTACATCGCATTGATTTGAAGCTAAATCTTGTGTATCGCATGGATCTGAAGCTAAGCCTTCTACTTCGCATTGATTTGAAGTTAAATCATTTGTTTCGCATGGATTTGAATCTAACTAGTGTGTTTCGCATGCAGCTTAAGTTAAATTATGTATATCACAAGTATTTGAAGCCAAACCATTTGTTTCGCACGGATTTGAAACCAAGCCTTCTAGTACGCATTGATTTGAATCTAAATCATGTGTTTCGCATGGATTTGAAGCTAACTCGTTTGTTTTGCCTGCATTTGAAGCTAAGCCATGTGTTTCGCATGAATTTGAATCTAAATCATGTGTTTCACATGGATTTGTAGCTAACTCGTTTGTTTCGCCTGTATTTGAAGCTATATCGCTTATATCGCAAGTATTTGCATCTAAATCATGTGCGTCGCATGGATTTGAAGCTAAATCATGTGTTTCGTATAGATTTGAAGCTAACTCGATTGTATCGCCTGCATTGGAAGCTGTTTCAATTATATCTCAAGTATTCGAAGGTAAACCATTTGTTCCGCATGCATTTGAAGCTAAGTCGTCTACTTCGCATTGATTTGAAGCTAAATAATGTGTTTGGCATGGATTTGAATCTAACTCGTTTATTTCGCTTGCATTTGAAGCTATATCATTTATATCGCAAGTATCTGAAGCTAAATCATTTGTTTCTCATGGATTTGAAGCTAAACCATCAACATCGCATCGATTTGAAGCTAAATCAAGTGTTTCGCTTGGATTTGAAGCTAACTCGTTTGTTTCGCATGCAGTTGAAACTGAATCATGTATATCATAAGTCTCTGAATCTAAACAATTTGATTCGCATGTATGTGATGCTAAACCACGTGTTGCCTATGAATTTGAACCTAAAACAAGTGTTTCGCATGCATTTGAAGCTTAATCATGTGTTTTGCATGGATTTGAAGCTAACTCCTTTGTTTCGCCTGCATTTGAAGCTATATCACTTATATCGCAAGTACTTGAAGCCGAACAATTCGTACCGCATGAATTTGAATTTAAACCATGTGTTTCACATGAATTTGAACCTAAATCTTGTCTTAAGCATGCATATGAAGCTAAATCATGTGTTTCGCTTGGAGTTGAATCTAGCTCGTTTGTTTCGTCTGCATTTGAAGCTATATCAATTATATCGCAATTATCTGAAGCTAAATCATTTGTTTCGCATGGATTTGAAGCTAACTCGTTTGTTTCGCCAGTATTTGAAGCTAAATCATGTATATCACAAGTATTTGTAGCTAAATCATTTGTTTCGCATGGATTATATTCAAATCCTTCTACTTCGCATTGATTTGCAGCTAAATCATGTGTTTCGCATGGATTTGAAGCGAACTCATTCGTTGCGCATGCAGTTAAATCTAAATAACGTATATCACAAGTATGTGAAGCTAAACAATTTGATTCGCATGGATTTGAAGCTAAGCCTTCTACTTCGCATTAATTGGAAGATAAATCACGTGTTTTGCGTGGATTTGAAGCAAAACCTTCTACATCGCATTGATTTGAAGCTAAATCATGTGTTTCGCATGCAGTTGAAGCTAAATCGTGTCTTTCACAAGTATTTGAAGATGAACCATTTGAATCGCATTGATTTGAACCCGAGCCGTCTACTTCGCACTGATTTGCAACTAAATAATGTGTTTCGCATGGATTTGAAGCTAAACCTTCTACATCGCATTGATTTGCAGCTGAATCATGTGTTTCGCATGGATTTGAAGCTACCTCGTTTGTTCCTACAGCTTTTGAAGATATATCACTTATATCGCAAGTATTTGAAGCTAAGTCATATGTGTCGCATGGATTTGTAGCTGAACCTACTACATCGCATTCATTTGAAGCTAAATCTTGTGTATCGCATGGATTTGAAGCTACGTCTTCTACATCGCATTGATTTGAAGCTAAATCATTTGATTCGCATGGAATTGAAGCTACCTCGTTTGTTCCTCCTGCTTTTGAAGCTATATCACTTATATCGCATGGATTTGAAGCTGAACCTACTACATCGCATTCATTTGAAGCTAAATCTTGTGTATCGCATGGACTTGAAGCTAAACCTTCTACATCGCATTGATTTGAAGATAAATCGTGTGTTTCGCATAGAATTGAAGCTAACTCGTTCGTTTCGCATGCAGTTGTAGCTAAATAATGTATATCACAAGTATTTGTAGCTAAACCATTTGTATTGCATGGATTTGAAGCTAATACTTCTAGTTCGCATTCATTTGAAGCTAAATCATTTGTTACGCATGGATTTGAATCTAAGCCTTGTCATTCGATTTGATTTGAAGCTAAATCACGTGTTACGCTTGGATTTGAAGCTAAACCTTCTACATCGCATTGATTTGAATCTAAATCATGTTTCTCGCATGGAATTGAAGCTATCTCTTTTGTTCCTACAGCTTTTGCAGCTATATCACTTATATCGCAAGTATTTGAAGCTAAATCATATGTGTCGAATGGATTTGAAGCTGAACCTAATACATCGCATTGGTTTGAAGCTAAATTTTGTGTATCGCATGGATTTGAAGCTAAACCTACTACATCGCATTGATTTGAAGCTAAATCATGTATATAGCATGGAATTGAAGGTATCTCGTTTGTTTCGCATGCAGTTGTATCAAAATAATGTATATCACAAGTATTTGTAGCTAAACCATTTGTTTCGCATGGATTTGAATCTAAGCCTTGCCCTTCGAATTGATTTGAAGTTAAATCATGTGTTTCGTATGGATTTGAAGCTAAACCATCTACATCGCAATGATTGGAAGCTAAATCTTGAGTATGGCGTGGATTTGAAGCTAAACCTTCTACATCGCATTGATTTGAAGCTGAATCATGTGTATCGCGTGGATTTGAAGCTAACTCGTTTGTTTCGCATGCAGTTGTAGCTAAATAATGTATATCACAAGTATTTGTAGCTAAACCATTTGTTTTGCATGGATTTGAAGCTAAGCCTTCTACATCGCATTGATTTGAAGCTAAATCTTGTGTATCGCATGGATTTGAAGCTAAACCTTCTACATCACATTGATTTGCATCTGAATCATGTGTTTCGAATGGATTTGAAGCTACGCCTTCTACTTCGCATTGATTTGAAGCTAAATCATTTGTTTCGCATAGAATTGAAGCTACCTCGTTTGTTCCTCCTGCTTTTGAAGCTATATCACTTATATCGCATGGATTTGAAGCTGAACCTACTACATCGCATTGATTTGAAATTAAATCTTGTATATCGCATGGATTTGAAGCAAACTATCTACATCGCATTGATTTGAAGCTTAATCATGTGTATCGCATGGATTTGAAGCTAAACCTTCTACATCACATTGATTTGCAGCTAAATCATGTGTTTCGCATGGATTTGAAGCTAACTCGTTCGTTTCGCATGCAGCTGTAGCTAAATAATGTATATCACAAGTATTTGTAGCTAAACCATTTGTTTTGCATGGATTTGAAGCTAAGCCTTCTACTTCGCATTCATTTGATGCTAAATCATTTGTTTCGCATGGATTGGAATCTAAGCCTTGTCCTTCGAATTTATTTGAAGCTAAATCATGTGTTTCTTATGGATTTGAAGCTAAACCTTCTACATCGCATTGATTTGAAGCTAAACCTACTATATTCTATTGATTCGAAGCTAAACCTTCTACCTCTTATTGATTTGAAGCTAAACCTTCTATATCGCATTGATTTGAAGATACATCGTGTGTTTCGCATGGATTTGAAGCTAACTCGTTATTTTCTCATGCGGTTGTAGCTAAATAATGTATATCACAAGTATTTGTAGCTAAACCATTTGTTTCGAATGGATTTGATGCTACGCCTTCTACTTCGCATTGATTTGAAGCTAAATCATTTGTTTCGCATAGAATTGAAGCTACCACGTTTGTTCCTCCTGCTTTTGAAGCTATATCACTTATATCGCAAGGATTTGAAGCTGAACCTACTACATCGCATTGATTTGAAGCTAAATCTTGTACATCGCATGGATTTGAAGCAAACTATATACATCGCATTGATTTGAAGCTTAATCATGTGTTTCGCATGGATTTGAAGCTAAACCTTCTACATCACATTGATTTGCAGCTAAATCATGAGTTTCGCATGGATTTGAAGCTAACTCGTTCGTTTCGCATGCAGTTGTAGCTAAATAATGTATATCACAAGTATTTGTAGCTAAACCATTTGTTTCGAATGGATTTGATGCTACGCCTTCTACTTCGCATTGATTTGAAGCTAAATCATTTGTTTCGCATAGAATTGAAGCTACCACGTTTGTTCCTCCTGCTTTTGAAGCTATATCACTTATATCGCAAGGATTTGAAGCTGAACCTACTACATCGCATTGATTTGAAGCTAAATCTTGTACATCGCATGGATTTGAAGCAAACTATATACATCGCATTGATTTGAAGCTTAATCATGTGTTTCGCATGGATTTGAAGCTAAACCTTCTACATCACATTGATTTGCAGCTAAATCATGAGTTTCGCATGGATTTGAAGCTAACTCGTTCGTTTCGCATGCAGTTGTAGCTAAATAATGTATATCACAAGTATTTGTAGCTAAACCATTTGTTTCGAATTGATTTGATGCTACGCCTTCTACTTCGCATTGATTTGAAGCTAAATCATTTGTTTCGCATAGAATTGAAGCTACCTCGTTTGTTCCTCCTGCTTTTGAAGCTATATCACTTATATCGCATGGATTTGAAGCTGAACCTACTACATCGCATTGATTTGAAGCTAAATCTTGTGTATCGCATGGATCTGAAGCTAAGCCTTCTACTTCGCATTGATTTGAAGTTAAATCATTTGTTTCGCATGGAATTGAAGCTTCCTCGTTTGTTCCTCCAGCTTTTGAAGCTATATCACTTATATCGCAAGTATTTGAAGCTAAATCATGTATATCGCGTGGATTTTGAAGCTATCTCGTTTGATTAGTCTGCATTTGAAGCTATATCACTTATACCCCAAGTGTTTGAAGCTAAGTCATTTGTTTCGCGTGGATTTGAAGCTAAACCTTCTACATCGCATTGATTTGAAGCTAAATCATGTGTCTCGCATGGATTTGAAGCAAACTCGTTTGTTCCGCATGCAGTTGTAGCTAAATAATGTATATCACAAGTATTTGTAGCTAATCCATTTGTTCGCATGGATCTGAAGCTAAGCCTTCTACTTCGCATTGATTTGAAGTTAAATCATGTGTTTCGCTTGGATTTGAAGCTACCTCGTTTGTTTCGCATGCAGTTGAAGCTAAATCATGTATATCACAATTATTTGAAGCTAAACCATTTGTTTCGCATGGATTTGAAGATAAGCCTTCTACTTCGCATTGATTTGAAGCTAAATCATGTGTTTCCCTTGGGTGTGAAGCTAAATCGTTTGTTTCGCATGCAGCTGAAGCAAAATCATGTATATCACAAGTGTTTGAAGCTGAACCATTCGATTCGCGTGGATTTGAAGCTAAGCCTTCTACTTCGAATTGATTTGGAGCTAAGTCATGTGTTTCACTTGGATATGAAGCTAACTCGTTTGTTTCGCATGCACTTGAAGATAAATCATGTATATCACAAGTATTTGAAGCTAAACCATTTGTTTCGCATTGATTTGGAGCTAAGCCTTCTACTTCGCATTGATTTGTAGTTAAATCATGTGTTTCGCTTGGCTTTGAAGATCACTCGTTTCTTTCGCCTGCATTTGAAACTATATCGCTTATATCGCAAGTATATGAAGCTAAATAATTTGTGTGGCATGGATTTGTTGCCAAGCCTTCTACTTCACATTCATTTGAAGTTAAATCATGTGTTACGCTTGGATCTAAAGCTCACTCGTATATTTCGCCTGCATTTGAAGATATATCACATATATTCGCAAGTATTTGATGCTCAATCATTCGTTTCGCATGGATTTGAAGCTAAGCCTTCCACTTCGCATGAAATTGAAGCTAAATCATGTGTTTCGCATGGATTTGAATCTAACTCGATTGTTTCGCCTGCAGTTGAAGCTAAATCATGTATAAAACAAGTATTTTAAGCTAAACCATTTGATTTGAATGGATTTGAAGCTATGCCTTCTACTTCGCATTGATTTGAAGTTAAATCATGTGTTACGCTTGGATTTAAAGCTCACTCGTGTGTTTCGCCTGCATTTGAAGCTATATCGCTTGAATCGCATGTATATGAAGCTAAATAATTTGTGTCGCATGGATTTGATGCTATGGCTTCTATTTCGCATTGATTTGAAGATAAATCATGTGTTTCGCTTGGATTTGAAGCTAACTCGTTTGTTTCGCATGCAGTTGAAGCTAAATCATGTATATCACAAGTATTTGAAGCTAAACCATTTGTTTCGCATGTATTTGAAGGTAAATCTTCTACTTCCCATTGATTTGAAGTTAAATCATGTGTTACCCTTGGATTTAAAGCTCACTCGTTTGTTTCGGCTGCATTTGAAGCTATATCACTTACATCGCAAGTATGTGAAGCTAAATAATTTGTGTCGCATGGATTTGATGCTAAGCCTTCTATTTCGCATTGATTTGAAGCTAAACCATTTGTTTCGCATGGATTTGTAGGTAAATCTTCTACTTCGCATTGATTTGAAGTGAAATCATGTGTTACCCTTTGATTTAAAGCTCACTCGATTGTTTCGCCTGCATTTGAAGCTATATCACTTATATCGCAAGTATAAGAAACTAAATAATTTGTGTTGCATGGATTTGATGCTAAGCCTTCTACTTCGCATTGATTTGAAGCTAAGTCATGTGTTTCGTTTGGATTTGACGCTAACACGTTTGTTTCGCATGCAGTTGAAGCTAAATCATGTATAAAACAAGTATTTGAAGCTAAACCATTCGTTTCGGATGGATTTGAAGCTAAGCCTTCTACTTCGCATGAATTTGAAGCTAAACCATTTGTTTCGCATGGATTTGAAGGTAAATCTCCTACTTCGCATTGATTTGAAGTTAAATCATGTGTTACGCTTGGATCTAAAGCTCACTCGTATATTTCGCCTGCATTTGAAGATATATCACATATATTCGCAAGTATTTGAAGCTCGTTTTTTCTTTGTTTCGCATGGATTTGAAGGTAAATCTTCTACATCCCATTGATTTGAAGTTAAATCATGTGTTACGCTTGGATTTAAAGCTCACTCGTGTGTTTCGCCTGCATTTGAAGCTATATCGCTTGAATCGCATGTATATGAAGCTAAATAATTTGTGTCGCTTGGATTTGATGCTAAGCCTTCTATTTCGCATTGATTTGAAGCTAAATCATGTGTTTCGCTTGGATTTGAAGCTAACTCGTTTGTTTCGCATGCAGTTGAAGCTAAATCATGTATATCACAAGTATTTGATGCTAAACCATTTGTTTCGCATGGATTTGAATGTAAATCTCCTACTTCGCATTGATTTCAAGTTAAATCATGTGTTACGCTTGGATCTAAAGCTCACTCGTTTGTTTCGCCTGCATTTGAAGATATATCACATATATTCGCAAGTATTTGAAGCTCATTCATTCGTTTCGCATGGATTTGAAGCTAAGCCTTCTACTTCGAATTGATTTGAAGCTAAATCATGTGTTTCGCTTGGATTTGAAGCTAACTCGTTTGTTTCGCATGCAGTTCAAGCTAAATCATGTATATCACAAGTATTTGAAGCTAAACCATTTGTTTCGCATGGATTTGAACCTAAATCTTCTACTTCGCATTGATTTGAAGTTAAATCATGTGTTTCGCTTGGATTTGAAGCTACCTCGTTTGTTTCGCATGCAGTTGAAGCTAAATCATGTATATCACAAGTATTTGAAGCTAAACCATTTGTTTCGCATGGATTTGAAGGTAAATCTTCTACATCCCATTGATTTGAAGTTAAATCATGTGTTACGCTTGGATTTAAAGCTCACTCGTTTGTTTCGCCTGCATTTGAAGCTAGATCACTTATATCGCAAGTATGAGAAGCTAAATAACTTGTGTTGCATGGATTTGATGCTAAGCCTTCTACTTCACATTCATTTGAAGTTAAATCATGTGTTACGCTTGGATTTGAAGATCACTCGTTTGTTTCGCCTGCTTTTGAAGCTATATCACTTATATCGCAAGTATAAGAAGCTAAATAATTTGTGTTGCATGAATTTGATGCTAAGCCTTCTACTTCCCATTGATTTGAAGTTGAATCATGTGTTACGCTTGGTTTTAAAGCTCACTCGTGTGTTTCGCCTGCATTTGAAGCTATATCACTTGTATCACATGTATATGAAGCTAAATAATTTGTGTCGCATGGATTTGATGCTAAGGCTTCTATTTCGCATTGATTTGAAGATAAATCATGTGTTTCGCTTGGATTTGAAGCTAACTCGTTTGTTTCGCATGCAGTTCAAGCTAAATCATGTATATCACAAGTATTTGAAGCTAAACCATTTGTTTCGCATGGATTTGAACCTAAATCTTCTACTTCGCATTGATTTGAAGTTAAATCATGTGTTTCGCTTGGATTTGAAGCTACCTCGTTTGTTTCGCATGCAGTTGAAGCTAAATCATGTATATCACAAGTATTTGAAGCTAAACCATTTGTTTCGCATGGATTTGAAGGTAAATCTTCTACATCCCATTGATTTGAAGTTAAATCATGTGTTACGCTTGGATTTAAAGCTCACTCGTTTGTTTCGCCTGCATTTGAAGCTAGATCACTTATATCGCAAGTATGAGAAGCTAAATAACTTGTGTTGCATGGATTTGATGCTAAGCCTTCTACTTCACATTCATTTGAAGTTAAATCATGTGTTACGCTTGGATTTGAAGATCACTCGTTTGTTTCGCCTGCTTTTGAAGCTATATCACTTATATCGCAAGTATAAGAAGCTAAATAATTTGTGTTGCATGAATTTGATGCTAAGCCTTCTACTTCCCATTGATTTGAAGTTGAATCATGTGTTACGCTTGGTTTTAAAGCTCACTCGTGTGTTTCGCCTGCATTTGAAGCTATATCACTTGTATCACATGTATATGAAGCTAAATAATTTGTGTCGCATGGATTTGATGCTAAGGCTTCTATTTCGCATTGATTTGAAGATAAATCATGTGTTTCGCTTGGATTTGAAGCTAACTCGTTTGTTTCGCATGCAGTTGAAGCTAAATCATGTATATCACAAGTATTTGAAGCTAATCCATTTGTTTCGCTTGGATTTGATGCTAAGCCTTCTACTTCGCATTGATCTGAAGCCAAATCGTGTGCTCCGCATGGATTTTAAGATAACTCGTTGGTATCGCATGCAGTTGAATCTATTTCATGTATATCACAAGTATTTGAAGCTAAACCTTCTACTTCGCATTGATTTGAACCTAAATCATGTGTTTCGCATGCATTTGAAGCTTATTCATGTGTTTTGCATGGATTTGAAGCTAACTCGTTTACTTCGACTGCATTTGAAGCTATATCACTTAAATCGCAAGAATATGAAGCTAAATAATTTGTGTCGCATGGATTTGATGCTAAGCCTTCTATTTCGCATTGATTTGAAGCTAAACCATTTGTTTCGCATGGATTTGAAGGTAAATCTCCTACTTCGCATTGATTTGAAGTTAAATCATGTGTTACGCTTGGATCTAAAGCTCACTCGTATATTTCGCCTGCATTTGAAGATATATCACATATATTCGCAAGTATTTGAAGCTCAATCATTCGTTTCGCATGGATTTGAAGCTAAGCCTTCTACTTCGAATTGATTTGAAGCTAAATCATGTGTTTCGCTTGGATTTGAAGCTAACTCGTTTGTTTCGCATGCAGTTGAAGCTAAATCATGTATATCACAAGTATTTGAAGCTAAACCATTTGTTTCGCATGTATTTGAAGGTAAATCTTCTACTTCCCATTGGTTTGAAGTTGAATCATGTGTTACGCTTGGATTTAAAGCTCACTCGTGTGTTTCGCCTGCATTTGAAGCTATATCACTTACATCGCAAGTATGTGAAGCTAAATAATTTGTGTCGCATGGATTTCATGCTAAGCCTTCTATTTCGCATTGATTTGAAGCTAAACCATTTGTTTCGCATGGATTTGAAGGTAAATCTCCTCCTTCGCAAAGATTTGAAGTTAAATCATGTGTTACGCTTGGATCTAAAGCTCACTCGTATATTTCGCCTGCATTTGAAGATATATCACATATATTCGCAAGTATTTGGAGCTCAATCATTCGTTTCGCATGGATTTGAAGCTAAGCCTTCTATTTCGAATTGATTTGAAGCTAAATCATGTGTTTCGCTTGGATTTGAAGCTAACTCGTTTGTTTCGCATGCAGTTGAAGCTAAATCATGTATATCACAAGTATTTGAAGCTAAACCATTTGTTTCGCATGGATTTGAACCTAAATCTTCTACTTCGCATTGATTTGAAGTTAAATCATGTGTTTCGCTTGGATTTGAAGGTACCTCGTTTGTTTCGCATGCAGTTGAAGCTAAATCATGTATATCACAAGTATTTGAAGCTAAACCATTTGTTTCGCATGGATTTGAAGGTAAATCTTCTACATCCCATTGATTTGAAGTTGAATCATGTGTTACGCTTGGATTTAAAGCTCACTCGTGTGTTTCGCCTGCATTTGAAGCTATATCACTTATATCGCAAGTATATGAAGTCAAATAATTTGTGTAGCATGGATTTGATGCTAAGCCTTCTATTTCGCATTGATTTGAAGCTAAATCATGTGTTTCGCTTGGCTTTGAAGATCACTCGTTTCTTTCGCCTGCATTTGAAACTATATCGCTTATATCGCAAGTATATGAAGCTAAATAATTTGTGTCGCATGGATTTGATGCCAAGCCTTCTATTTCGCATTGATTTGAAGCTAAATCATGTGTTTCGTTTGGATTTGACGCTAACTCGTTTGTTTTGCATGCAGTTGAAGCTAAATCATATATATCACAAGTATTTGAAGCTAAACCATTTGTTTCGCATGGATTTGAACCTAAATCTTCTACTTCGCATTCATTTGAAGTTAAATCATGTGTTTCGCTTGGATTTGAAGCTACCTCGTTTGTTTCGCATGCAGTTGAAGCTAAATCATGTATATCACAAGTATTTGAAGCTAAACCATTTGTTTCGCATGGATTTGAAGGTAAATCTTCTACATCCCATTGATTTGAAGTTAAATCATTTGTTACGCTTGGATTTAAAG